>NC_060139.1:744344245-744648107 GCF_021461385.2 Schistocerca piceifrons
GTTTAAAGTTCCATCTTACAACATAAGGAAGCGAGAACAGTTTGGCGGTGCTGGAAATGATGTAAGGATGCATTAGCCTCACTGGATGCATACCTTACTACAAATTCATGTTGGGCATGGCATAATACTAACACCTTCACAATGTGTATCAGAGAATTCCCCTTTCTGATGGGTGACTGTGTTAACTTCGACCATGCGCACCTGTGTGTGTTTGTGTGTGTGTGTGTGTGTGTGTGTGTTTTGATGGAGAGGGGGGTGATAGAAAATATTTCATTGGGCTTGCTTGCTCCTCTGACTGAAAACTTTTCATTGCATGTGTATAGAATGCCCTTGATAGGTGAACCACAGCACGAAGTCACTTCCCCTTTCCATCTCCCTCTTGAGCATTCCAAAGAAGGAGAGGAGCAGAAGGAACAGCATTGCCCCGGAAGATGCCTGCATTTTTTAGTTCCAGTGTAGGTTAACAGTAGCAAACGTGCATGTCCTCCACAGGTTGTTGTAATCCACATGGAACATTTAAACACTATTGGTCAACATTTGGTAATTTCTTCATATTGTAATCTCTTGAAAAAATGTTACAGTTATGTCATATGTACGTTTAGTCATTCTGTATCAGAAGCATATGTTGCTCTCATTACGAATGGTAGTGTGTGTTATTGAGATGATACAGTGTTATACCTGTTTCTCATATTACTATGCCTAAAGTACTTAATTTTCAAAAACAACGCATTATGTATTTTTTTCTTTTATCTAGCTTTAGGAATTTAGGTATAAATCTATTTTGATGTTGCAAACAGATTCTGTATGTGAAATGTAGCTGATTGTTGTTATTGGTGCTGCATTATCTCATTCATTATCTTTTGAAAGCATCACAGGGTTAATTATCTCTGCTGGTTTTGTTCTGTGTAAATGTGCTAGCTGCTCATTAGCTTTAACACACGCCACCTTTCTAATACCCATCAGACAAACTGCATAATTTTTCTTTGTGTCTTTTGATGATCTCGCTACTTTAGTTGCTACTTATTACTAAGAACCTACAAGAAATCTCAACAATAAATTTATTTAAAATCCATAAAAACAATTAATGAAATAGAATAATGACTTAAATGTGTAGCACATGGAACTATCCATGAGTCTGATAAGAATTTCCAACTACAACATATGTTAATGAAAATATGTAAATGTTTGAGATTACAGAACTGTACATATCTCTAACCTTGAGAATTCGTTATGGTATAAGACTGCCATGTGCTTCAATTGGTAGTTCAAATATTATGGTATGAAATGATAAATAATTAGGATATATTCACGGCAAATTTCCTTCCATGTTGTTTATACTCAAGTTCACAACGTATCAACAGTGATTAGGGTTATGAAGAAAAAATTGCTGGTCAGTCACATTTCAGATACTTCCAACATGTAACGTAGCACACTGGAAAGAAAAGCAGTGATACCAGCCATTCTTATGACAAAAAAACTTTTGTAACACTTACATTGCTCTGCTGAAATGTGAGCTGTCTGAAAGCTTATTAGCACACCCGGCTGTAAAACGTCTCTGATTCAGCAGTTGCTGCTAAAATTATCCTTACTACATAGGAATGAGACTACTTGCTGTATCCAGTGGCACGTCAAATATTTACACTTTGCG
Organism: Schistocerca piceifrons; assembly: GCF_021461385.2. Lineage (NCBI taxonomy): Eukaryota > Metazoa > Arthropoda > Insecta > Orthoptera > Acrididae > Schistocerca > Schistocerca piceifrons. The sequence goes on from NC_060139.1 coordinate 744,345,894, forward strand.
TTTATCTCACATGTTGCTTAAAAACAGATTGCCCATTTGCAGTCACCACAGTGCCACAAACATGTATACAGCAGTTGCCATACAACCAGCTGAGTAAGTCTTGTGTGAAAATACTAAATTTTATTTCTCATTGTGTAAGTGATGATATTTACCTGCCATTTTTAGTCTTGAGACGACATTAGTCTTTAGGCTGTGGTTGCTGATATAATGACATGATACAATTACACTGCCTGACAAAAATGTGAAGCACTTTGTATGCATGCACACGTGCCGCTGCCCCCCTCTCCCCCTCCACACACACGCGCACACACACACACACACACACACACACACACACACACACCACACACACACACACACCATCGGTTGGGATGTAGATGATAAGAGCTGCAGTTGTCTGTGGCTGGTAGAAACGCCACCAAAGTGCACTAGAGTGTTTTTTGTGTTTAGTGTTGTTACCAGGTCTGGAGCGTGGGGGGGGGGGTGGGGGAGGGGGAGGTTTATATAAGGGGCATGAACAGTGTCAGACGTTGGGTGATCACTGTGAAGGAGACAGAGTTGCTGCATACTCCTATGACAAAATATTATCAGGGACCCCATCGTATGTCTCCGTTTGTCTGATTCATTGACTCATGCAATATCCAATTTTATGGCTCAATGTTATATTGCATGCGGAAGTGAGGGTAGCCGGATTCATTGTCAAGGTTATGGTCAACCATTGCCTGAACCACTGCAAGGGAGGTTCGAAATATTATGAACCATGAAAATCATAATGCCTTCACACATGTGACTGCCAGACAAGTTAAGGATGCCCTGTGTCATTCAACATCGTTGGTAGGAGTCTAGCAGGAGTCTGACTAGGCTGCGTTAACACAACACCACAAATGACTGTGTTTGGAGTGGCGTGGCTGGGACGGATGGACTGCTGATGAATGGCACTGCATTGTGTTCAGCTATGAATCACGGTTCTACACTACCTGAGATGATCATTGTCAGTTAGTATGGGATGACTGGGGGAGAGGTCCCATTCTTTCAGTGTATTGGAGAGACACAGCAGTGTTACTCCTGGTGTCATGGTATGGGGAGCTGTCATGTATGACTTAGGTCACGGCTGGTTGTGATTGAGGGAAATCTGGTGGCACAATGGTATGTCACAGACATCCTGCAGCCTCGTGTGTTACCTCGCATGCAACTATATTGTGGTGACAATTTTCAAGAGGACACACATGGCACATGTCTCTATGAACCTTCTGTGTGATGTTAAGGTAGTCTTATGACCTGTGAGATTCCCAGATCTATTTCTCACAGAGCATGTGAAGGACCAACTCGTATGTCAACTCAATCCCAGTGTCAATATCCATGATATCAAGGACCAGTTAAAGTAGTTGTCTTGACTCAGGAGAGGATTTGATGACTTAATGACACCCCCCTCCCCTCCCATGGTTCATGGACCTTGCCGTTGGTGGGGAGGCTTGCGTGCCTCAACGATACAGATAGCCGTACCGTAGCTGCAACCACAACTGAGAGTATCTGTTGAGAGGCCAGACAAACGTATGGTTCCTGAAGAGGGGCAGCAGTCTTTTCAGTAGTTGCAGGAGCAACAGTCTGGATGATTGACTGATCTGGCCTTGTAACACTAACCAAAGCGGCCTTGCTGTGCTGGTACTGCGAACGTCTGAAATCAAGGGGAAACTACAGCCGTAATTTTTCCCGAGGGCATGCAGCTTTACTGTATGATTAAATGATGATGGCGTCCTCTTGGGTAAAATATTCCGGAGGTAAAATAGTCCCCCATTTGGATCTCTGGGCGGGGACTACTCAAGAGGACGTCGTTATCAGGAGAAAGAAAACTGGCGTTCTACAGATCGGAGCGTGGACTGTCAGATCCCTTATTCAGGCAGGTAGGTTAGAAAATTTAAAAAGGGAAATGGATAGGTTAAAGTTAGATATAGTGGGAATTTGTGAAGTTCGGTGGCAGGAGGAACAAGACTTTTGGTCAGGTGAATACAGGGCTATAAATACAAAATCAAATAGGGGTAATGCAGGAGTAGGTTTAATAAAAAAAATAGGAGTGCAGGTAAGCCACTACAAACAGCATAGTGAACGCATTATTGTGGCCAAGATAGACACGAAGCCCACGCCTACTACAGTAGTACAAGTTTATATGCCAACTAGCTCTGCAGATGACGAAAAAATTGATGAAATGTATGATAAGATAAAAGAAATTATTCAGGTAGTGAAGCGAGACAAAAATTTAATAGTCATGGGTGACTGGAACTCAACAGTAGGAAAAGGGAGAGAAGGAAACGTAGTAGGTGAATATGGATTGGGGCTAAGAAATGAAAGGGGAAGCCACCTGGTAGAATTTTGCACAGAGCATAACTTAATCATAGCTATCACTTGGTTCAAGAATCACGGAAGAAAGTTGTCTACATGGAAGAAGCCTGGAGATACTGGAAGGTTTCAGATAGATTATTTAATCGTAAGACAGAGATTTAGGAACCAGGTTTTATATTGTAAGACATTTCCAAGGGCAGATGTGGACTCTGACCACAATATATTGGCTATGAACTGTAGATTAAAACTGAAGAAACTGCAAAAAGGTGGGAATTTAAGGAGATGGGACCTGGATAAACTGAAAGAACCAGAGGTTATAGATAGTTTCAGAGAGAGCATTAGGGAATGATTGGCAAGAACGGGGGAAGGAAATACAGTGGAGGAAGAATGGGTGGGTTTGAGAGATGAAATAGTGAAGGCAGCAGAGGATCAATTAGGTAAAAGGGCGAGGGCTACTAGAAATCCTTGGGTAACAGAAGATATATTGAATTTAATTGATGAAAGGAGAAACAAGGCCCCGGGAGTAGACAACATTCCATTAGAACTAATGACAGCCTTGGGAGAGCCAGTCCTGACAAAACTCTACCATCTGGTGAGCAATATGTACGAGACAGGCGAAATACCCTCAGACTTCAAGAAGAATATAACAATTCCAATCCCAAAGAAAGTAGTTGTTGGCAGATGTGAAAATTACCGAACTGTCAGTTTAATAAGTCACAGCTGCAAAGTACTAATGCAAATTCTTTACAGACGAATGGAAAAACAGGAAGAAGCTGACCTTGGGGAAGATCAGTTTGGATTCCGAAGAAATGTTGGAACATGTGAGGCAATACTGACCCTACGACTTATCTTAGAAGAAAGATTAAGGAAAGACAAACCTACATTTCTAGCATTTGTAGACTTAGAGAAAGTTTTTGACAATATTCACTAGAATATTCTCTTTCAAAATCTAAAGGTGGCAGGGGTAAAATACAGAGAGCGTAAGGCTATTTACAATTTGTACGGAAACCAGATGGCAGTTATAAGAGTTGAGGGACATGAAAGGGAAGCAATGGTCGGGAAGGGAGTGAGACAGGGATGTAGCCTCTCCCCGATGTTACTCAATCTGTATATTGAGCAAGCAGTAAAGGAAACAAAAGAAAAATTCGAAGTAGGTATCAAAATCCATGGTGAAGAAATAAAAACTTTAAGTTTCGCCGATGACACTGTAATTCTGTCAGAGACAGCAAAGGACTTGGAAGAGCAGTTGAACAGAATGGACATTGTCTTGAAAGAAGGATATAAGATGAACATCAACAAAAGCAAAACAAGGACAATGGAATGTAGTCAAATTAAGTCGGGTGATGCTGAGGGAATTAGATTAGGAAATGAGACACTTAAAGAAGTAAAGGAGTTTTGCTATTTGGGGAGCAAAATAACTGATGATGGTCGAAGTAGAGAAGATATAAAATGCAGACTGGCAGTGGCAAGGAAAGCATTTCTGAAGAAGAGCAATTTGTTAACATCGAGTATAGATTTAAGTGTCAGGAAGTCGTTTCTGAAAGTATTTGCATGGAGTGTAGCCATGTATGGAAGTGAAACATGGACAATAACTAGTTTGGACAAGAAGAGAATAGAAGCTTTCGAAATGTGGTGCTACAGAAGAATGCTGAAGATAAGGTGGGTAGATCACGTAACTAATGAGGAGGTATTGAATAGGATTGGGGAGAAGAGAAGTTTGTGGCACAACTTGACTAGAAGAAGGGATTGGTTGGTAGGACATGTTTTGAGGCATCAAGGGATCACAAATTTAGCATTGGAGGGCACCGTGGAGGGTAAAAATCGTAGAGGGAGACCAAGAGATGAATACACTAAGCAGATTCAGAAGGATGTAGGTTGCAGTAGGTAATGGGAGATGAAGAAGCTTGCACAGGATAGAGTAGCATGGAGAGCTCATCAAACCAGTCTGAGGACTGAAGACAACAACATCAACAACAACACCCTTCCCATTTGAGTCAGTGCTTGCATATATGCCAGAGGATGTGCAACAAGATACGGATAAGTTGCCTCATACTGCCAAGTTCTTTGTAAAGCACAGGACTTGCTATACACCACTGCCATATTAGTTGGAGAGGCTTTAGTAAGTCTCACCAAGTGTGAAGTCTTGTGTGTTTCGTGTTGAAATTTTTTATGGATCTTTTTACTGATTTGTTCAAATTTGTAATAATTTGTTAGTGTATTGCATCAATGATCTGTCTAAACAGATTTAAAATGAAACCCAGCAGTAGTTAGCAGATATATGTGCTAGCTATTCTGTGCAAGAATCATCAAGCCTAAAGCCTAACTGTTGTAATTTCCTACATTACTGCCTTTCATAATTTATGTTTTTGGTATTGGTAAATATGATCATTGATTCCAGGCTTCAGCAGATGGCGCATTTGGTGGAAGTAGAGTGTCACTTCACAGTGCAGCATCAAATTCATCTCTCCGTAGTCGTTCAAAGATAGAGGTATGTTTCCTGTGAATTCCTTCCCTGTGTTGCGTATTAATTTTAAGAATTGTAGACTGATAAGAATTTGTTTTTATATGTATGACATCATCAGTATCTTAGTTGTTAAAATCAGTTAATTTCTCCAATGTGACATGCCATCTTTGTCACTAAATTAAATATTTGACTTCATTAATTTTTGAACCACCCTCAGTTACCAGTAATGCACTTGTGGTCATTACAATTGCAACACCATAAAGATGATGTGCTACAGACATGCATATTCAAATGATTGACATTTGGACATTCTAATGATTGGCTTTTCAACATGACCAGGCAAAGGAGGTACAAGTAGGGTGTATAAGAAAACATTATACATTGGTTTTCTCATCCAGAAGTAGCATTTGAGTGTTGTTTGTTTGTGGGGAGATCCTGTTTGCCTCACATGAGGAGGAGGATCATCTGCCAGCATGTGCCAGAAGTTAATAACAGCAGGATTGTGGCATATAGAGACTGCAGTTTACCATTCCATAATACTGCCATATGCTTTGGTTGAGATCCCATAACTGTTGTGATTATGGAATCAATGGATTCAGGAGGGAGATACTCAATGTCACACAGGATCTCAGCAGTCCCCACTTGAGAGGACACACACATAGTTCACTCGGGCGTGCAGTATTGTACTAGAAAATCGTATAGCTTGAGACAGGAAATGGGCGCGTTTGCAGCAAGACAAGTATCCACACACATTAGAGGGAAACATTCCACGCGGGAAAAATATATTTAAAAACAAAGATGATGTGATTTACCATACGAAAGCGCTGGCAGGTCGATAGAAACACAAACAAACACATATGTACACACAAAATTCTAGCTTTCGCAACCAATGGTTGCTTCGTCAGGAAAGAGGGAAGGAGAGGGAAAGACGAAAGGATGTGGGTTTTAAGGGAGAGGGTAAGGAGTCATTCCAATCCCGGGAGTGGAAAGACTTACCTTAGGGGGAAAAAGGACAGGTATACACTCGCGCGCGCACACACACACACACACACACACACACACACACACACACACACACACACACACACACACATCCATCCGCACATACACAGACACAAGCAGACATTTGGCCTCTTTCCTTACGAAGCAACCATTGGTTGCGAAAGCTAGAATTTTGTGTGTACATATGTGTTTGTTTGTGTTTCTATCGACCTGCCAGTGCTTCCGTATGGTAAGTCACATCAGAAAGAAACATTCCACATGGGGAAAATATATTAATTACTGGAAAATTTGTTTTTAATATATGTAGTCTTCGAGGAGAATTGAACTTGCCAGAATGCGTTCACCATTGTCATTAGGGCCTTGCACATGAATTGATGGGAATTGATGCTAGGGATTCCATTGAGTACACGAAGTTTGAATAGCTGGAATTTTGGACAACATGTGTTACATTTCTGATGTGTTAAGGCCAGTGACTGTGTCCTGTCTTCTTTCTCATTGAAAGGCACTGTAAATGTCATAATGTAAATGGGTTCGGCTACAAATGACAGATGAATTGCAATATGACAGCTTTGGTGTGAGTTGCACATTAAACCAACCGTACTGTGCGATGACCACACAATTTGGGCATTCAGCAGTTGTGGTACTGTTAGTGAGGTAAACCCACTCACCATGGCAATGTTATCCCGAGCAAAAAACTGCATAAAAAGCAACAGTCTAATCGATTTTTAATTTTCAGGACAGATATGTTCAATACGCTGTCCACCATTTTGTGCCACATGTTGAGATCACGAAACAGCATGTTCCACAACAGATAGGAGTGTTTCAAGGATCATGTTAAGAATGTGGTGCATAATGTGTGCCTTCAGTTGAGTTAGGTTTGTAATCGGAGAACTGAACACGACATCTTTCAGGAACCCCCCAGCCCGAAGTCATACACATTGAGATCAGATGATCTGTATGGCCAGGCTGTAGGGAAATAACAGCTGATAATTCTAGCATTTCCAAAAATCTTCTGCAGCAGCTGCTCCACTGGCAGTGCAATGTGTGGAGGAGTACCATATTGCATAAAAATGGTCGTGCCCACACGTCCACGCTCTTGAATCATTGAAATGACAATTGTTCAGTCAACCCTCCCCACACAGTTACCTCTGCAGAACATATAAAAAAAGAACCACTGCCCAGAATGCCCCCCCCCCCCCCCTCTCTCTCTCTCTCTCTCTCTCTCTCTCTCTCTCTCTCTCTCTCTCTCTCTCTCTGTGTGTGTGTGTGTGTGTGTGTGTGTGTGTGTGTGTGTGTGTGTGTGTGTGTGTGTGTGTGTGTGTGTGGGAAATACATAGTACAATTTATAAGGAACACAGTCTTTCAGAATGGACAGATAGTGTGATCAGATGGCTGGTTAAAACACTGTATTTCAAATGCTAGCGATTAATACAAGTTTTAAAAACTAATAATCTGAAATAGTGTGGATAGAAAAGATAGCTTTTTGACATTTTTTTGCAGTGGCATATAGATTTTTATGGTAGAATACAATCTATTTTGCAGTAGCATAAAGATGTTTATGGTAGAAAACAGTATAGGAAAGTTGTAAAATAATCTATGTCAAGAGACAGGATAGTGTGATTTGTACATTCAGATCAGTTCAGAATGTTGGCATAGTAATACTGTAACTAATATGTCTTGTAATTTGTTGGTAAAATCACATGATATTCTCTACTGTTGTATTGCAGTTACTGTTCTGTCATGGCTGTGGTCAAGCTAGTATTAGAATACTTAATGCTCATAATTTTATGCCCCCTCCCCCTCATATTACTTAAGTGATAATAAGAGGGCTTGATTCAATTTACTGATTAATGTGGACCAGCTTTGATGTTATTGTACCCATTTTTTAACATACACTCAACAATACTGTTGGCGCTGTGAGGTGTATCCAATAGTGACAGTGGAAACTGCTGTGTAGAGATCAGGCTGAAGCACCTCTTCCTTCATCCTGACATGACTGAGTGCATTGGTGGTGATTGGAATCAAGCAGCAGACTGCTAGTAACTCATCCCTGAATGAATCAGATTTTTATTTGTATTAGGTGCAGAGGTATAGTCATCACTACAGTGGAGGCATTGCCCTGGTACAGTATAGTGAATGAATAGGGACTGGGGAGAGGGGGGTATATAAGATGTAATATATATTGGAAACTGATTAAAAATTGCTGCTTAAATAATTAAAAGATAAATTTTAAAAGAATAATTGAAAGACAGACCTTCAATATTCAATACATTTAAGATCAACATTCACCATTTAAATTTAGGTGCTTCTCGTTATCGCCATTGTGCATAGAGCTGGTTATGACAATCGCTCCTCCTCTGCTCACGCGAATTCCTTTTGTTTGATTTGATCCTCTTGACGCAGGATTCTCGGTGCGTTGTGGAATGATGAACAGATGATTTTTTAAATAAACTTTGTCTCACAAATAACTTTTATAATACTTCTTTAACGTTCAGTTAGAATAAACATTTTTGAATAAAATTAATTCAGCGGAACTCTTCATACATATGCCCGCTACCACATATAGAGACAAACAGATTGTTTAACAATATTAACTCGGCAGAACTCGTAATATGTCCGCCCACTATCACTTACAGAGACGAACAGATTTTTTATCAATATTAACTCGGTGGAACATCCACCTGCTATCACTTATAGAGATGAACAGATGAATATAAAGAAATTAAAAAACTGGAGAGCATATCTCTACTTGTTTTGTTTCTATGCCAATGTCATCTATGGTACAAAATTATTTATATATATAAAAAGAAACAAACAAGGGAGAAAAGAAAAAAAAAATGATACAATATAATTGCCCAATTGCCCCCCACTGCGCACTGACATGATATGGAGGTGCACTATGTCTGAGCTTATTTCTTTTTTTTATGGGTTGATAACTGTGGCCATTGTGGGCATAGCCTTTATTTTTCGGCCATTTGAGTTATCCTATATGGTTACCAATTTATGTAGGCATGTCAGCTCCCCTAACACTTACATACATAAGTTTTCCTTCACAATGAAGTGCTTGCTGTAAGCACATAGTCCCATTATTGTCAGTCAGCATCTGCCCATTGTTTAGCTTGCAAAGCATGCATGTGCAGTTAGACATCCATTACCATCCCTGCTCGCTTTCACGTGTTTAATACAAAGTTAGTGTGCCCGTGTCTGCATTCACATAGTCTTCACTGCACAAATTCGCGAAGCTCATTTTCAGTGAATCTTTGCGAAATCTTCAATGCGATGACAACTAGTTTCCAGATCAGTGGGCCAAGGAATGTACTTCCATTCGTCGCTTGCACTTATTCAGTGGGGACACCAGCCATACATCTCACATCCGCCGACAAGGTAAGTTTCTTGCCACTTCTATGACGTTGTCGAGCACAGAAAAATTCATGATTTTACGATGTTGTCGAGCTCAGAAAATTCGTGTTTTTATGACATTGTCGAGAACAGAAAATTCATGCTTTTATGACGTTGCACGAAGTATTGTCATTTTTAGTTCATCACGCGCACACCCACATATCTCACACGCACACTTAATACTTTGCAGGCAGGTTCGTAAGTTTTTGTGCTTTGTTTTGCAGCCCCTTTTGTACTGTTGCATTACACAAAATTTCTGTAGAATCCTTTCCACATACTATACATATGACAAAAAATGCAACTACTAGAATAAACTTATCCTATTCATTTTCCAACATGTCATTTTCATTGCTTATATACATTACATTCTGATTGTCATTTTGTTTAGTACATTTTGTTAAATTATAATGTCGTTACATTGTTCAATTCCAGTTATATGAGTACCCCTTTTGCTCTCTCTTGGTTTTACATTCTTTACATAACATTCATGTAATAATAGATTCATTTTTCCTCTATGGCATAAATTAACATACATTTCATTTCAATTTACAGTGACTTCTTGTCGGAGCATATTTATCAAGCTCAAATAATTAAAGAAGTAAACAATAGTTGCTACAAGAGATTCTATGCACTACTTACTTACAACTATATTTACTTGCAGTGCAGCCCTTTCGTATGTTTATATGGTACCTAACACTCAACAAGCATTCTACTTTCTTCACTTTAGGATATGTCGTTGCATCTTTCCCTGGAAGAAGAAAACTTAATTCTAACTTACACTAAGTCTTCATTGATAAGTGTACAGTGGCTTGATGGTCACTAATACCTCTTTCATATATTCAACCATGTATTCATTTACTTCAGTGTGCAGTCGTGCTATCACATCTTATTTAATTTCATGTGTGCGTCTCTACTTAGCTTATAAATCTGAAAGATAAAGTGTATTATAGGCATGATGTGACTTCCTATTCAGTTTTTACTTATATTGTACCCACTTGTTTACCTACAGCAAGAGTTTCCTGGACCCTCAATTATAATTAGTGCATGTACTTCCAATACTTAAATTTGTAAAATAACCCTTTAGCTTATCCTTGTTTGTGTGTATTGTGTAGATAGTTGCAGTATATATTCTCCCTTAATTTTCTATGTCCAAGTTTATGCAATAGGCTTTAAAATGCTAGTGCAGGCTGTAGCTCATGGGGTTTGTTTGTTTTGGGGGCTCCAAAACTTTCAGCTGTGTCTGGCACGCACACGCCTGCGGTTTTTTGATTAGCTTTCTCCCCAATGTGCATGCGCTTCGTCGCTCTATTACACTAACATCGCAGTGAGTTGTGTATTGCAGTGCATGCTACCATGTGTTTCACAAGTTCATTTATTCATTTACAACTGGGCTACATGCAACGCAAAGCATTGTGTTTAAAGTATCATCGTCTCTAGACACACAAAAGTAAAATTCTTCCTTGTTACAGCCACTTACCTTATCATTTACACATTTGACATATAAGAAAAAACATAGACAAAAATTCTCCATATCAACTAGCAACATAAATTCTGGTATGTTATTCTCCAGCATCCTAAATCTAATATTATTATTCATATATACAACATAGCGAGTATCTGATAAAGCAAGTGTTGATCAAGCTTGTGCTCCCACTCTCCTCCAAGGTCACAGAACGGGGGCCTACTGTGAACGGTTCAAGTTTTCTGGCATCACGGTGGCATTGATCTCTGGATCAGTTGTAACTTCCACTATGTTGACCCTTGGTGTTTGGTTACGCCAATTAGTGTCCTGAGAGGCTCTAGGCTGAAATTCTCTTTGCCTCTGCATGTTACTCGGCATATGTGTGTTACTTTGCTGGCCAAATTCTGCTGTCTGTGGGTTATTCAGTTGTCTGTTGTTATTTTGCATTTGCCAAGCGATTGGCTGATTATTGCCTATTGCCAGTAGCTTGTGCCTGCACATATTGTACAGGCTGGCCATACTCTATTCCTCCATTGTAATTGTTTTTGCTAAATTTTTGCCCAATGTCAGCTTGTGTGTATCCAACAACAAATCTAATTTTCTGGGCTTCAGTCCAGGTACGAGGTAAAACATTTCGAAATGCTCTGATAAGGACCACAGGGTGTCTTCTTTTCCTTTCAGAAGAAAATATCAGAAATTGTCAGTGCCTAAGTAATCCCTCATCTGCAAGTAATGTTGACAAACATGCCGCGCTGTCAGTGACAAGCGTCTTTATGTTCACTTGTGGGGTAGCGCATGGCAACTGCACTTGCTCAACAGGTGCAGCTGCTGGCAAGTGCTGTTGCATTGTGTAACCTTTGCTATTTTCCTTCGACGGGCTAACCCAGTATTGTGGGTAACCAGTGAAGGTATCTAACTTCTCTAAAAGCATAGGTTTGTTTTCTGTCATATGTTGTTTTGGAATGTCAGTAGTTTTAGCAACACTGCCTTGTAACCTTTTCTCTGCTTCCTTTAGACACGAGTCTGTTTTAGCTAGAAATTGACTTTCTTTCTCTTTTAGAGCTTCTGCTACAGTATCGACATAAATTTTACATTCTGACAATACCTTTTCAGCAAGGGTGCTGCCCTTATCCGGCATCCTGGCTTCAGCCTTTTCAGTTATTTCCTTTACATCTGCACATAACATATCTCTATGTTTTTTGGCAAATTCTAACACCAAACTTAACTGATCTACTCTCAGACTCAACTTGTGTATTTTTGTAGGTAGGTTTTTGCGTACGTCTTGCAGCTTGCTGACTGCATTCGTCACATTTTTTTCCCGATGCATCCACTTCGGATTGCATCTCCTGAATTTGCGAATATGCTTCACTAAGGTTTTGTAACTCATGTGCAAGTTGTTCCTGTTTATAGTCTATGGATGTTACCTTTTCCATTAACATATTTATATTGTGGGACATGTTGGTAATTATTTCTTGTTTTAGTTGTTTACCGAGCTCTGTGAACTTACTGAATAATTTGTCAGATAATTCAGTGCATATAGTTTTGCTCACCTCACTGAACTGTTGATGAATACTATTCTTGAAATTGTTAAATGCTTGATTTTGCTGTGCAAACTGTTGTGTTATTAGTTGCCTGAGCTGTGTCAAAGTGTGTGTCTCACTAGTATTTGCATTGCTTTTGTGAACTGTTTCCTGTTCTTGCGTTTACGACCCATGAGCAAATAATCAAAAGAACTTTTGCTGTTGCGTGCTTCAGTTTCACTATTTGAAAAAATGTTTCCCGGTGAGACATTAGAAATTGTCTCATCAAGTGTCATAAAAGTGACATCATGATTGATTATATTACCAGTGTCATCATCTTGTAATAGTGGGACACCAACCTGCTTGTTTTGGTAGCCATCGGCCAGTTCATGAGTTGGCGCGTTACTTTCAATTGTTGCCAAGTTCGGATTTCCGACGTCTTGGCATATAGCATTTTGTAATGAGTTTTCAACAGTGGCCATTTCCTTTGACTCCATTGTGAACAGTGTTTAACAAAATTATGAAAAAAATTATTTTCAAAAACGAAATTTTGTTTGTATTGGTACTTCTCAATAAAAGCAGTTTTATACGCATATTCTCATTAACCCATGATCAATCGTGTTGTTTGAAAGTATCTAACATTTATGATTTTAGTTACATATTCTAGCACATTTCAAAGCTAATGAACTGACGATCTAGAAATGCTTTCTTTCATATCCCGTGCTTCAATTAATCTGTGACTCGACAACCAAATTTCAACAATAGCTGTTATTTGAAGTGGTGCACAGTGTTAGATTTTTTCTAACACAGGATTCTTTATGTAACAATTACTACTTCTTTCGTGGAATACCGCCTTGCTTCACTTTTAGTCTGTTTCTTGTACTTGTAACATGCGGCTGTATTAGTTTGTTTTCTCCTGAAAGTGTTCAGCGTATGTTACGTCTTTTATAAGAAAAGTAAGTATTCTTATTGGGTTTTACAAATTGAATGAAGCAATTCGTTATACAGAATACATGACATTCTGTGTCAGATATGAAACTATATAAAACTTTTCAGGAAAGAAGTCATGTCAGAGGAACAGATATTGGTTTGGCTAGATGAACCACTAGACGAGGATATTTACATAGAGGGTCTGTCATCAGATACTGGTGCACCGTCTGAGCATGAAGAGGTCAGTACCGCAACACATTAGTCAGGCAGTGAATCTGATACTTCTGCTACAGCTGTTTCTCAATATACAGATTGTGAAACCTTTCTTGGTAAGGATGGAATAACAGAATGGTTGAAGTAATACACTTCTCCAGCGAAAACTGCCTGTCAGAATATTGTAACACAGCTCTCAGGTGTGAATGGTGTTACAAAAAATTTGAAAACAATTTTGGAATGCTGGAAATTATTTTTTCCGGATAGCGTAATTGGTCGCATTGCGGAATATACAAACCAAGAACTTGGCAGAATGGCAGCATCTTATTCATGGAGTGCTCAAAACTCCCCACGGACAGATTTTGAAGTTATCTGCTTTCTTTGGTGTATTATATCTCACAGGAGTGAAAAAGGCACAGCATCTCAATACTGATGAGCTATGGGCCACTGATGGGACTGCACCGGATTTCTTCATTGCATTGATAAGCAAATGAAGGTTCCACACACTTCTCCAAGCTACATGTTTTGATCACAAATCTACAAGAGCTCAGAGAAAGGAAACAGATAATCTGGCACCAATTAAAGAAATATTTGACGAATTTGTGCATGTTTGCAAGAAGAACTATAGTGCCGGCGCACTGACAACATAGACACGATGTTTAGAACCATTCCATGGACGTTGCAAATTCAGGCAGTATATAGCAAACAAGTCTGCAAAATATGACATCAAGATATATGCACTCTGTGATGCCAGAACGTTTTATATGCTAAATATGGAAGTATATGCAAGTAAACAACCTACTGGGCCATATCAAGTACCCAATGATGCAGAGAATGTGGTGCTTTGATTGATTCGACCGATTAACAAAATAGGCAGAAATGTGACAATGGACAGTTATTTTACATCTATACCATTGGCTAACGAAATGTCGCCAGTCATCGACTCACAGTAGTAGGTACTCTACGGAAGAATAAAAGAGATGTTACACCAGAACTTCTGGACATAAAGTGTAGGCAACTAAACAGCAGCATATTTGCATTTGGAGAAAAACCAAGCAACAACTGCTTGATTTGCTCATATGTCCCAAAAAAGAAACAGAAAAAGAATTTTCTAATGTTATCCACCATGCACAGTGACGATGCTATAGACTTTGACAGTGGCGAAGCAAACAAACCTGAAGTCATTACATTTTACAACCTCACAAAAGAGGTGTAGATGTTGTCGACCGTTTGAAATCAGAATATTCTGTTTCAAAAATAAGCAACTGCTGGCCTCTTACACTGTTTTTCTGCTTGTCAAACATCGGACCAATAAATGCACAAGTAATATATAAGATGAACACAAATGACTTAATTCCACAGAGAAGATTCATCACAGAAATGAGTATGAAGCTTATAAAAGCCCACATGATCAAACACATGTTGATTCAGAGGATATCACTTCGCTTGAAGGAGAAAATAAAAGGTGTTGTACTCATTTGCAAACTACCGACAGCTAAAGAAGAAAATGAATCGAGGGGGGGGGGGGGGAACCCCCCCCCCCCCCCCCCCCCACACACACACACACACACACACACACACAAGATGTCACTACTACCCTAAAAGGAAAAACAGATTCACACAGCATTGCTGCCATCATTGTTCCAGCCCTATCTGTAAAGAACATACAGCATCAAGTGTTCTTATTTGCCAGGAGTGTATGTCACAAGAAGCCATATCTGGATCTGATGAGTAAAAAGGAGTGTGATTAACAATTAATTCATCACTTACTATAAATATTACGAATAGCTGTTTACACAGGTAATATTGTAATCAAAAAAAGTTTGTGAAGTCTTTGCATGTTGAAATATTTTTAAGTTTAGCGAATTACATGTTCCATACCATGTTTATACTAATTTATAATGCTTTGGTAATAATAAAGAAATGATTTATTGTATAAATGTTCTGGCAGTCCCACCTACTTCATATATTTCTTCATTTGTTGTCCTCGGTGTCGACGTACTGGCTGAAAAATGGGTTGTGTGGATTCCGACACTGACTACTTTAAATGATGTAGCTGATGTATGCACAGTTATGTTTTACAGTACTTTAATTTCACTGTTCACAACCCCCTAATAATACACAGTTATATGGCCAGTGCACTATTATGTAACCTTTGATAAGCCTCATTAATAATTAGCAGGCAAGACTCCACAAACTGCTACAATGGTTTCTTGTTGAACATCTACGAGCAGTAAAACCTAACCACAAAGTTCACAGTTCTTTAAGAATAATCAAGTATGCATGGAGCAGATACTGTCACTGTTTTTTACACACGGCCTAATTGTGTAACACTTCTTCCACATTTAATTTGAAGCATTGTTGTCATTCTAACCAGTACATGTTACTCGACTGAAACTCGACCATGGACTGACTGTCTCGTGACCAAAAATTGGGTCCTTATATATCATCACAATAATAGGTGCTGAAACTACACATTGTTTAAAGTTAAATTTACAGAAATTAAAATTACAACTTAACTCATTCAATTAACTGAATACATAGAAAAATTGCGTCTTTTTAACAGTTTCTTCTACTACAAGGTTTAGGCCGAATTATTTGTTTAAATCATGAAATTAACAGATATAGTTATGCTAACAATACTTTTGACAAAATAGTTGATTACTTTGGACTTTGGAAATAATGAAGGGCTAGTTTTGCTAACATGTTTTTGAGTAGGGCCAAATAGATACTTTGAGAGTAGTAGCGTTTCGTCTTCCAAATGTTTATAATTATTACAGAGTTTATATTTGTTCATATGTCAACAATAGAATTTAAGTTACGAAACAATCACTGATTTCACCCTATAACAAACGATACTAACGAGGAATAGTCAAAATAAATTAGAAAATCAATTACATACATAAAATTAAGCATAAAATTAGATCTGGTGTTATATTCTCGAAAACTGAAGGCCAACCTCTCACTTATGAAAATGCAGATTATATTCAAGTATGCTAATGGGACATAGCTAAAAATAAAAAAAATGAAGGAGGCAGATGGCAAAACAAGAGAGGAATTAAAATTATCCCAGTTTGCTTTGTCACAACGTGTCTTTGTCTGGCATAAAGAGAGAAAAAAGGTGCAAGATCTCATTGTTAGAAAAAATCTAACATGGGAGTTATTGCGTGACAACAATATTCGCGAGCAACTGCAGGTTAATGAACCTGATTATTCTCTGATAGTGTTACAGAATTTGAATGAATTATTTTGCACTTTGATGTTGACTTTACAGAGATTTTCATCTTTCCTATAGAAATGCACTTTTCATACAAGATATTAATTGGAAGGAAAAGAGCTTATCTACTGTGAGAGAGACAGCACCAAGCGCGGCCATATAAGCATACAGCATAGCAAGCAGCTTCCTACCTTAACCGCTGAAACCCGCATTCCCGGCGCGTCTCGTATGTAGGCAGAATTTAATTTTAATTTTCTCCTTCAAGTTGTTAATAGTTCCAATCTCATGGACCTGTAACAAATGCAACAAAGGCCTCATTAGTTTCTTGTAACGAAAAAACGGATCATTTATCTCAAAACAATTTTATCTCAACAATTGGAGGTCTGTCATATTCTGCTCGGCGCTGTCCTTGGAACGGTTGCCATTGAATAGAGGCAGGCGAAAATAAGGTGTAATATATATTGGAAACTGATTAAAAATTGCTGCTTAAATAATTAAAAGAGAAATTTTGAAAGAATAACTGAAAGAAATTGGAAGGTACACATACTCTGAGTGAACTTTAACTGGCACTAATATCAACAGACCTTTTAATATACAATACATTTAAGATCAACATTCACCATTTAAATTTAGGTACTTCTCGTTATCTCCATTGTACATAAAGCTGGTTATGAGGATCGCCCTTTCTCTGTTCACGCAAATTCCTCTTGTTTGCTTCGATCATCTCGAGATCAGTATTCTCGGCACATGAACAGATGGTTTTTTTAATAAACTTCATCTCCCGAATAACTTTTATAACACTTCTTTAAGGGGACATTGTATGTCCTATGTCACCAATGTTAAATTATCGAATTTTGTGACCTATTATCTTGGAAACTTTTTAAGACACCAACTTACTATTTTCCATAATTATTGAATGCATCTTTCTAGATATACTGAACTAGAAATTTTTTTTTTTTCAAACATTCAATTTTTTTTTGTCAGAATTTTGTAAATAAATGAACATAAAAACAAAACAACTCAGGATATTTGAATTATTCTAGTTCCTTATATGTTGAATGTCACACTTGGCATGCTGTGAAAATTTCATCTCTACCATCAGTACTTTTTAGAAAACGGGTCATTTATTGCAAAAAATGTAGTTCAGAGATATTGAGGTTTAAAACTTTTTTTCTTATAAATTCTTATACAGACTTACATTTCTGCATCTTTTATGCGCTAGAATTGCTCTGGCCCATACTCTGTGTCTTCTTCAGTGTCACAACAGTCCAGAGCTTGCCGCCTCCTTTTCTTTCTTGCTTCTTTTGTCATTTGCTGAGCAGCAAACTCTGTTTCATGTACACGAAGCTCATCCAGTTCCCGCAATCCTTTAGTTGTGTTCTGTCCAAATCTTACCCCTAACGTCTCCAGAACCTTAAGTCTTTCATAGTTCCCATCATTAAAAGTTATTACAGCATCAGACACTGCTAACTTTAGAGTCATAAGGCCAACAAGTACATTTTTAGGCACATAGCACCACACAACAGTATTGAAGGACTCATTCACATTCTAGGTCTTCCCATGTAAAAACTTCTTTAGTAAGTCAGGATTTGCCAAATCTCTGTAAATAGGTTGATTGCCTCCATTACTGCTGAAGGAAGAGAATGTTTATGTGTAAATTTATGCAGGGTCCCAGAAAATTCAGCTTGCCTATATTTACTACACTAAGTGTTTGGTGGAGGTGGACATGAAGCATGACATGGCTTTTCATCAGTTGATATTCGATGAATGCAGGTCTCACACATCTGTTACCCGCAAATTTGCGTTTCCTGAAGTTACTTTTACGCTTAGTCATTTTGTTTACATATAAAAAGTAATAGAAGTTAGCTTATTACAAAAATAGCCGATAATCACAGTACTTTTAACGAAAACTAGTATTAGAAACAAACGACTGATTTGTTTATTCTTAATGCCAAATTCTGAGATGTAGGTACAAAACAAAGCAATTCACAGCCTTCTAGACTGTGTTGTAGTTCCCAAGATACGACTGCTCAACTGTGGCGGTGTATGTGTAGCCACAAAATTTGACAGTCACATGGCAACATTCAAAATATTGTCTGATTTTAATGTATTGTGTACCAAAATGTTCAGGAAAATCCAAAGTACATTATGGAGTAGAAAACAGAAAATGTTGAATTTCAACGAATTTCACATACAATGTCTCCTTAATGTCCAGTTAGGATACACATTTTTGAACAATATTAATGTGGCAGAACTCTTCATACGTCTGTCCACTACCACTTATAGAGACAAACAGATTGCTTAACAACATTAACTTGGTGGAACTTGTAATACGTCCGCCCGCTATCACTTATAGAGATGAACAGATTTTTTATCAACATTAACTCAACGGAACTCATAATATGTCCGCCTGCAATCACTTATAGAGGGAAACAGATGAATATAAAGAAATTAAAAAATTGAAAAGTGAGCCAGTGTCAGCAGGACTGCCTGGGTAGCAGCGTGTATAGGCAGTGTCACCACTGATGTTGCAGGTTGGCAGTAGCTGACTGGGATTGCACACTGTAGCTGATGAATGGCAACCACGTCCGGACTGTATGCCTGCCTCGGGCTGTGAAATACAACATAGGGAAAGGTTTGTACTCACACCTGAGCCCCCAGGGTGGTCAGCATCGAAGACATGTGCCTGCCCTGGGTGGTAGTCAACGACAAGGTCCCCAAGAACTCCCTCTGCTTGGGCCAGTGCCTGTAGCTTCTGGAGCCTAAGTCCAGAGTAGTGACCAGCTGTATCATTGTGTACTGTGACCTTCATCTCAAAAGTTGGAGGCTGGCCATGGTTATGTAGCCATGCGTCATGTAAACATTTTCGTACTGTCTGAGAACATCTGGGCACACACAAAGAGAAGGTTTGACTCAAGTAATACTTGTGTGAACCAGTGTTTCCTCTCGCCAGGGCTTTAGCCCAGAAATGGAAACAATTTAGTACACTCGCTCGCCACCATGAAGCAGTAGTGATTTGCCTGGCTTGCTTTTCTCATCCAGTCAGCTTTTCTGGACGCACTGTCATATCTAGTGTCTCAGCTTCACTGGTTGGTGTATACTACAGTGTTAGTGTACTGAATAAATACTCTTGGACTTTGAATTCGTCTTCGTACTTCATAATGTGTAATCATCATAATGATGACACCACTCTCCCTAAGACATCATTTTGCTGCATTGGCACCAGGCCGTTCCATGCTCTAGACAAGGTCATGGTGCAACAATATGGACACTAGATTAAAAATATGTCTGACGTGGTTCTTCTTTGTTTCAGGCTCTTGACAACTTAATAGTGGCTGCAATGTTCAGTGTTTCACAAAGAGTAAGAGGAAGCTCGTGCAAAGTACTAAAAAAGCTCAGGTAAGGAGAAGGTGTAGAGTATGCTATTTAATTAAACAGCCTGAAGTAATACAAATGATAACATTTCAACCATGTACTGTAATCAATATTATTTTTTACACCTGTTGATTATTTGATTGAAACAGGTAGTTTTAACTAATTAATGTACACGTCTTGTGCCAAATTGTGATTTTTCACTATTTCAAGTAATGAATCCAATGACAGAGGTGAAAAAAGGAACTCAGTGTACAAAGATTGTGAGTCAGTCAAAAATAAGAACCAGGAAAATAAAATTCATTTTGTGTTTGGCACTGTTAAACACTCTTAAGAATTCTGCATTCAGAAAATTTGGTATGCTTGTAGCTGCTAGGGGACACAGCAGAAGTTTCTGATTGTCACAATGTTACCTAGTAAAGATACTTGCTTTCCTCCTGAGGCAGGAATTGTCATGTGGCTTCATTGTGAATTTCTACATTATTGTTGGAGATATGTGACATTTGGCTGACAAACTTCTGTTTGGGGACATCCCATTCATGTTCATTTGGTGCTAGCTGTGTGTGTGTGGAAGCCAAGGGAAGTTTGATGCAGACTGTCTGTAAACTGAAGAGTGACTTTGTTTGTGGTGGGGGTAGTGGCTTTTTTCTGGAAGAGGGCTACAACTGCTGCACAGGTGACTAAGAATCACCTGGCATGCTGCCTAGTGATAATGTAGATTCTGTTCATATGCATTTCTTGCTCAAGTTGTTATTCCATTTGGTGTTAACACATTTAGTGGAAAATAAGCACTTCTCAGGTATGTCTGCACACTGAGTCGTCTGTGATTTAAAAGGCATGCTACAGAAAGGTCAGTATAGCCTTTTGAAATAGCGTGTAGGTAGTCCTTGTGATTTAATTGGGTAGAGTGTGGGCACAACTCACGAAATATTCATCACAGCTTATCAGGTGATGTTAACGAAAATGCGCCATTGGCATCCCGGCACCATTACCAAAAGTGATAGACCTCCACACAGATTATTCTGAGGCTATATTGGAGTGGAGTTCACCTTTTGTGTAAATGGTCTCCAGTTTGTGAGTGAGGAAGGAGTAGCTTTGTAGGACAACGAGTTAGAGATTACGAAAGCAGGAATAAAAAGGAGAAAGAGGGAGCATTAAGGACGAGGACTTGGTGAATGCTGAATGGCTGGTACAATGTAGGTCTGCAGCAAACATAGAAAATAAGGATGAAATGGAAAGAGGAACAGTAGCAGTGTGAGGACTTACATGAATATACTATTTCTCACATTTAGCTGACTGGACTTTCTCACATTATGGTGCTTATTTACAGACTGATATGTCACATGTGACAGTCTTATTTTCTGCTCATTTATAGATTAATGCTATTGCCAACTGCCTCAATGTTACATGATGAGGGAAAGGGAGGGGGTAGGCAACAGTAGTTAGATTGGTCCCGTCAAACAAGTTTTTGCTGCTAGTTTTATCTTGTGTGATGCAAATTTGTGGAATTGTATGATGAATGTGATGGTTTTCTTTTGTTGTAAAGAGCTGGTTTGTGTTGTAAAGACCAGTTTGTAATCTTTAAACAATGGAAAATCCAACATGGAATGATGGCAATATTATAAAAAGAATATATTGCTACTCATCGTATAGTGGATATATTGAGTTGCAGCAGGCTCACCAAAAACGACTGCTAAACAAGTAAGCTTTCAGCTAAAAGGCCTTCTTATGAAGCACACACACACACACACACACACACACACACACACACACACACAGTGCCTTGTTATAAGAAGAGTTTTCCTAGTTCATTATGTCTTATGAACATCTGTAAAATGAGACAATGTCTGGGGTTGAACAGTGTTTTTATAAATGCTTTTGCGTAAATAATTTTTTGCAGTGCAAATAGTCTTTTTTAATTTAACAACGGTCTCTTTTAACATATCTTGCTCATAGACTACATATTCATATGGGATGATAATTTTGTTTCAATCACATATGTTACAGGTATTTGTATGAAGAAGACAGTGAACGATCTGAAAAACTTGGTGATGTGATTGATTTATTAGAGAGCACAGGTGGCTTATCTTCTCCACAGAATCGAAGTCCTTCCAAAGACCTCTCTGCAACCCTTAAAACTTTGAAGTGTGTAGAAACTGTTTTTAAAGGTATTGTTAAACCATTTTCTTCTTGAAAACATTTGTTGTTTTTGTAATATGTGTAAGTTCAGTTTTTAAGAAAGTATGATGGTAAGCTTGATCATTTTCTGTTGATACCAATAATTATATTATTTGAGTTTGCCTTCGGTCTGTTTGCCAGATGTTAGTTACTGAATTATTAGAATTACGACATTACAAAATTTGGTGTAGTTGTGCATAGCTTTATCTAAATAATAGAAGTATTGAGTTGACAATTTTAAAGTACATATATTCTGGCAATATCTCTTTTTGAAGAACTTTTGTAAGTATTATATTTTACTGGCATACTCATCTGATGTAACAAGACTTTGGATAACATGTTTGTTATTGCTCTTATAAATTAAAAAAAGATGTTTTTGACATTAGAAACTTTCAGTACATAAGTGACATAAAAAAGTCACAGGTTTTAGAGACCTAAAGTATTTTTTATGAAAGGTTCTTCCTGATTTTTCACCAGGTCCAAATATTGATAGTTGTATGTAATAAATGTTTTAATCTGGTCTTACCTTATTGCAAAAGAAGTAAACTCAAAGTTAAGACTACTTCCCCCGATACAGTAGTTTAAAACACACACACACACACACACACACACACACACACACACAAAGAAACAAACAATGTAGTTTACTGTATGTCGAGCTATCATGTTGTGTGTGTGTGTGTGTGTGTGTGTGTGTGTGTGTGTGTGTGTGTGTGTGTGTGTGTCTGTGTGTGTGTGTAAATATACACTCTTACGCACAGTCGTCAACTAAATGCATCCACCAGCAGCTGCACTAAAATTGTGGTATGTTGGAGCATCCATTAGTATTTCGCTATAATAAATAAGATGTTCATGAATGAAGAATCCAAAATATGAAATGAAACAATTACTCAGGGAGTGAGCAAATTGTACCCCCTTGATAGTGATATGTGTTTAGCTGCTATTATGATTATCTTTGGCAGTACAATGATGACTGACTGACTCTGGGAGATAATGTTATTGTCTCCCAGAGTGATGGTTAAATACAACTTTTGTTTAAAATTTTGAATACTGGTATTTAATTTGTAGTGCACACTGTGAAAAATTGTATTGAATGCACAGATAATAATTAGGGAAGTGACAGAATAATTGTTGCTGCCAAAGAGCATTTTTTGCAGAGTTGTGTATTTAATGAATGAGTTAGAAGGAAGTTGGAAGGGAATCTTATTATGGTAACAAACTGAAATGCAGAGTAACTATAGTAGAGCAGTATAAGAAGATTCCTGACAGTTGCAGTGAGCTAGGCACAGCTGCTTTGTGTGCCTACCTCAAACAGTCATGTAACATAATTTTGTAAATTCCTATATAACAATGCCACAGTGTTTTCATGGGTTTATAAATGACTGTTGTTTTTGCAGCTTTTACTGCTATGCATCTGAAAGCTGGCGTCAGTGCTGCTGTCATGGATCACCTTTAGCTGACTTGACTATATACAACTTTTAAATTATGTAAGCTAGTAGAAGACATTCACACATAGCATCTCCATGAAGTACCAACTAACACAGCTCCACTTTGAATTGATTAAATGTGTCGCATACCTTACTTGGTTTGTCCATAATCATTTTGAACATTGTTTTAGTTCATATATGGACTAATCACAATGAAGTCTGGCGAACCAGTTCACTCCTCTAAATTACTCAGTAACTTCCTAATTAACTATGAATAAGCATTTTTCACTTATCTGTTTTCAAGGAAGATCCAGTAAGAATCATTTCTTTTTAAGAATTTTTACACTGTCCAACTTCCTCCAGAAGCTGCCTATGTATTTTCAGTTCACCCATACATGTTGGATTACACTACAAATAGGATATATTATTCAGTTGAACTTCTGTCTTAATCTGGAATCCTTTCAAATGCTAAGGAATTAGCTTGATTATTTGCAATAATTTGAACTAAGCTATACTTACAAAAATCATACAAACCCAATCACAGCATTCACTGAATTCAAAACAGGACAAATTCCTTTGTACAAAACTCATGCAAACATTTTTACTACCACCCATTAGAAAGCATATTAGTCCTCATCAAATGTACAAAACCCTTACACAGTGTAGTATGGTGGTTGTTGTTGTTGTTGTTGTTGTTGTTGTTGTTGTCTTCAGTCCAGAGACTGGTTTGATGCAGCTCTCCATACTACTCTATTCTGTGCAAGCTTCTTCATATCCCAGTACCTACCGCAACCTACATCCTTCTGAATCTGTTTAGTGTTTCATCTCTTGGTCTCCCTCTACAATTTTTACCCTCCACACTTCCCTCCAATACTAAATTGGTGATCCCTTGATGCCTCAGACATGTCCTACCAACTGATCCCTTCTTCTAGTCAAATTGTGCCACAAATTTCTCTTCTCTCCAGTTCTATTCAATACCTCCTCATTAGTTACCTGATCTACCCATATAATCTTCATCATTCTTCTGTAGCACCACA
Organism: Schistocerca piceifrons; assembly: GCF_021461385.2. Lineage (NCBI taxonomy): Eukaryota > Metazoa > Arthropoda > Insecta > Orthoptera > Acrididae > Schistocerca > Schistocerca piceifrons. The sequence goes on from NC_060139.1 coordinate 744,370,452, forward strand.
TTTTGAAAGCTTCTATTCTCTTCTTGTCTAAACTATTTATTGCCCATGTTTCACATCTACACATGGCTATACTCCATACAAATACTTTCAGAAACGACTTCCTGACACTTAAGTCTATACTTGATGTTAACAAATTTCTCTTTTTCAAAAACGCTTCCCTTGCCATTGCCAGTCTACATTTTATATTCTCCCTACTTTGACCATCATCAGTTATTTTGCTCCCCAAATAGCAAAACTCATCATCTACTACTTTAAGTGTCTCTTCTCCTAATCTAATTCCCTCAGCATCACCTGATTTAATTTGACTACATTTCATTATCCTTGTTTTGCTTTTGTTTATGTTCATCTTATATCCTTCTTTCAAGACACTGTCCATTCCATTCAACTGCTGTTCCCGGCCCTTCACTGTCTGTGACAGCATTACAATGTCATTTGCAAACCTCAAAGTTTTTATATCTTCTTCATGGATTTTAATACCTACTCGGAATTTTTCTTTTGTTTCCTTTACTGCTTGCTCAATATACAGATTGAATAACATCGGGGAGAGGCTACAGCCTAGTCTCACTCCCTTCCCAACCACTGCTTCCCTTTCATGCCCCTCGACTCTTATAACTGCCATCTGGTTTCTGTACAAATTGTAAATAGCCTTTCGCTCTCTGTATTTTACCCCTGCCACCTTCAGAATTTGAAAGAGAGTTTTCCAGTCAACATTGTCAAAAGCTTTCTTTACATCTACAAATGCTAGAAACATAGGTTTGCCTTTCCTTAATCTATCTTCTAAAATAAGTCATAGGATCAGTATTGCCTCACGTGTTCCAATATTTCTACGGAATCCGAACTGATCTTCCCAAAGGTCGGCTTCTACCAGTTTTTCCATTCGTCTGTAAAGTGTTTTGCAGCCATGATTTATTAAACTGATAGTTCGGTAATTTTCACACCTGTCAACACATGCTTTCTTTGGGACTGGAATTACTATATTCTTCTTGAGGTCTGAGGGTATTTCGCCTGTCTCATACATCTTGCTCACCAGATGGTAGATTTTTGTCATGGCTGGCTCTCCCAAGGCTATCAGTAATTCTAATGGAATGTTGTCTACTCTTGGGGCCTTGTTTCGACTTAGGTCTTTCAGTGCTCTGTCAAACTCTTCACGCAGTATCGTATCTCCCATTTCATCTTCATCTACATCCTCTTCCATTTCCATAATATTGTCCTCAAGAACACCACCTTTGTATAGACCCTCTATATACTCCTTCCACCTTTCTGCTTTCCCTTCTTTGCTTAGAACTGGTTTTCCGTCTGAGCTCTTCATATTCCTACAAGTGGTTCTTTTTTCTCAAAAGGTCTCTCTAATTTTCCTGTAGGCAGTATCTATCTTACCCCTAGTGATAAATGCCTTTACATCCTTGCATTTGTCCTCTAGTTATCCCTGCTTAGCCATTTTGCACTCCCTGTCGATCTCATGTTTGAGACGTTTGTATTCCTTTTTGCCTGCTTCATTTACTGCATTTTTATATTTTCTCCTTTCATCAATTAAATTCAATTATTTCTTCTGTTACCTAAGGATTTCTACCAGCCCTCATCCTTTTACCTACTTGATCCTTTGCTGCTTTCACTATTTCATCTCTCAAACCCACCCATTCTTCCTCCACTGTATTTCCTTCCCCTGTTCTTGCCAATCGTTCCCGAATGCTCTCTCTGAAACTCTCTATAACCTCTGGTTCTTTCAGTTTATCCAGGCCCCATCTCCTTAAATTCCCACCTTTTTGCAGTTTCTTCAGTTTTAATCTACAGTTCATAGCCAATAGATTGTGGTCAGAGTCCACATCTGCCCCTGGAAATGTCTTACAATTTAAAACCTGGTTCCTAAATCTCTGTCTTATAATTATATAATCTACCTGAAACCTTCCAGTGTTTCCAGGCCACTTCCATGTATACAACCTTCTTGCATGATTCTTGAACCAAGCGTTAACTATGATTAAGTTATTCTCTGTGCAAAATTCTACCAAGCGGCTTCCTCTTTCATTCCTTACCTCCATTCCTTATTCACCTACTACTTTTCCTTCTCTTCTTTTTTTGCTATTACTGAATTCCAGGCCCCCATGACTATTAAATTTTCATCGCCCTTCATTATCTGAATAATTTCTTTTATCTCGTCGTACATTTCATCAATCTCTTCATCTGTGGAGCTAGTTGTCATGTACTTCTGTGGTAGGCATGGACTTCGTGTCTATCTTGGCTACAATAATGGGTTCATTATGCTGTTCATAGTAGCTTACCCGAACTCCTATTTTTTTATTCATGGTAGTATGGTATACTTGCAAAATATGCTGCCATAATGATTACAGCACATACTTATTCATTTTGTTGCTGCCATAAGCAAGGTGAGTTACACTTTAGGGCAAATGGTAACCTTTTATTGCACTGCATACAATATTCCTTCACTCTTATTAGGAACAACACACAAAACTAAGATAGCTGCTTTCTTATTATTGATTCATTAATCAAAAATATTTACTGGCCCATTACATCTCAGGTGGTTCCTCTATTTTGCAAATTTTGAGTAAGCATCAAGACCAACAGCATTCTACTTCTGTAGAAACTGTCAAGCACATCTCTTTCCTCAGAAGGCAACTTTCTAACAACCATCCAAGTTTTACAGTGATAGTGTTCCTACATTCTCCCTCATTTAGGTGTAGATTCTCTTCCCTTAGTAAACCTATGCTATTCATAACATTATTACATATAACAGGCTACAGTATCCAACTTCCATTATAAAACTCTCCTCTTCACTCCTATATTTTGAATTAACTTATTCCTACTTTATTAAGGCTGCATATCTAATTCTTGACTTCTCTGTTTTCCAATCACTGTAACCAAAGTGTATTTATGCTTCTTGCTGGCATATTGTGCTGCTACCGCTGTTAATTACTCTATGTGAATCTCATCTGGATGTTAGCTCATCAGCCAGCTGCTATATAAGGGTACCTTTCAGCTTTCCTGCTTCTTCCTTCTTCGATGTGCTAATGCTAAAATCCTGCATACGTATTTAAATTAGTTGCGTTTTTTATAATCACCTTTTCTCTGGTTTTAATGACGAAATTGTACAATCTTTTCATTCAAATACTCATTGGAAATGTAAACATTATGCCAACAGTTTATGCTAGGATTAATTATCAAGATTTCCGCTAGAAAAGAGCAGTCTCTCAGTTCTAAGTGAAATTTCTATCCTTATTGTATAGCTACTTAAGTGTAGTCAGGGCGATTTTACGGAGAAAATTATTACCCTTAAGTGTTACATAGTTGAGTTCATCTTAAGGTATTATATGGTTCCGTATTTACATATGTATTTTTTGTATTATTCCTTTACTCCACAAAGGTAAAGTCATTGTGCAGTCAAGTTTCTTTCAAAATTTTCTCTACTGTGGTTGCAAGGGAATTACAACTATTAAAGCAAAATACGTGGGCCTTATTCCACATGCTTTGATACATACAATTTCTTCATTTGTGGTAAAAATTCATTGGTATAACCTTATCTTCAGTTACAATGTAGGTATGTACCAACAAGCAATTAATATTTTATTTATAACTGCTTATTTATTCTGAAGCCTGTACAGTGCTAAGACTTTTCAGCAAAACAACTCTGTTTGAGAAAAATACTCCAACATTCTACATTTCTCATTGACCTACACAGGTGTGATTTTCATTGATGATACATGGGTATTCGTAATTTGCTAAGACTGCCTGCGTGAGAGAACACAACGCCTGTGCTGTTAGTGAAGCGCTCACTAACTTCCAGTTATTTTGTCATTATAGACAGGATAGGGAAATAAGCTATAATTTAAAGAAGATAGAATAGTGGGAGAATGAGAAACCATTATACAGAAATCAAAAAGGAAGTCATATAGCACTTAATTACAACCTCCTCATCCTGTGCTGCTGAAAAGTGTACCCCAATGCATATCTTTGGGTAGATCATTCAATCTATGTATTTCACTTTGCTTTGCATATCTTTGGGTAGATCATTCAATCCATGTATTTCACTTTGCTTAATTTAGTCATGAGGGTATCTGCCTTCTGCTTCAAACCACCTTTTCGTTCTCTCCCTTTTTTAAAAAAAATATGTATTTAAAGTCATTATTTGACAATCCTCAAAGTTCAACTCTAAATTTATAGTCAAACCTCACACTGTCTTCTTCATAAGTAACCACGTAACTAAACGTTAACTACACATCATTTACACTTACTCTCATGAAAATACCATGTACATCACGTAAATTAACACCAGAAGCTAGTTGACATCTGAAGTCTACACAGTTCATCTTGAAACTGAGCAGTTTAAATGCAAGCCAAATAATTTGAGTTACCACATATGGTGAAGGAGGCATGTTAATAGTTAACAAGTGTTTGACATTTTGGTTCAAGTAAATCACACTACTCTCCTCTGAAGTTGATGAATTGGGACAAGAAACATCAAACTTACTTAAATCTGTATCCTGTATTGAAATATGAGGTCTGTTCAAAAAATTCTGGAACTTTGTCCTTTCTATGCTTATCTTTTACTTATTGTGCATGGTCTCTTTCAAAATACTCTCCTCCACAATTGACACACAGCTCCCAAAGGCAAAACACTTCTGAAAGCAGTCTTGGTACGCTTCTTGGTGGATTGTGTGAAGCGCCGTCTATGAATTTTCTTTTATTTCATCTGTCGTTACAAATCTTCGTCATTTCAATGAGGTTTTCAATTTTGGAAAATATATATATATATATATATATATATATATATATATATATATATATATATATATATATATATATAATAGAAGGAAACATTCCACATGGGAAAAATTATATAAAAACAAAGATGAGGTGACTTACCGAACGAAAGCGCTGGCAGGTCGATAGACACACAAACATACACACAAAATTCAAGCTTTCGCAACAAACTGTTGCCTCATCAGGAAAGAGGGAAGGAGAGGGGAAGACGAAAGGAAGTGGGTTTTAAGGGAGAGGGTAAGGAGTCATTCCAATCCCGCGAGCAGAAAGACTTACCTTAGGGGGAAAAAAGGACAGGTATACACTCGCACACATGCACATATCCATCCACACATACAGACATATTTTAAATATATATATATATATATATATATATATATATATATATATATATAAAATAGAGAGAAACATTACACATGGGAAAAATGTCTTTCCCTCTCCTTCCCTCTTTCCTGACGAAGCAGCCGTTGGTTGCGAAAGCTAGAATTTTGTGTGTATGTTTGTGTTTGTTTGTGTGTCTATCGACCTGCCAGCGCTTTTGTTTGGTAAGTCTCATCATCTTTGGATGGATATGTGTGTGTGTGTGTGTGTGTGTGTGTGTGTGTGTGTGTGTGAGAGAGTGTATACCTGTCCTTTTTTCCCCCTAAGGTAAGTCTTTCCGCTCCCGGGATTGGAATGACTCCTTACCCTCTCCCTTAAAACACACATCCTTTCGTCTTTCCCTCTCCCTCCCTCTTTCCTAACGAAGCAACCGTTGGTTGCGAAAGCTTGAATTTTGTGTGTATGTTTGTGTTTGTGTGTCTATCGACCTGCCAGCACTTTCGTTTGGTAAGTCACATCATCTTTGTTTTTAGATACATTTTTCCCACGTGGAATGTTTCCCTCTATTATATATACAGGCAGTCACCAACAGGGATGATTGTGCAGGTGCATTATCGTGATGCAAGAGCCATGAATCGTCTCGCCACATTTCAGGCGCTTTTCTTCTCAAATTTTCTCACAGGCATCGCAATACATCCCAATAGTACCATTGGTTAACAATTTGCCCCTGTGGCATGAATTCATGATGAACTAATACTTCAAAGTCAAAGAAAACTGTCTGCATTGCTTTGACGTTTGACCTGACCTGATGAGCTTGTTTTTGGTCTTAGAGAATCTTCCCCTACCCATTGTGAAGATTATACCTTGTTCTCAACATCATAACCATAGACCCATATCTCATCACCAGTTATAATTCTCTTAAGGAACATCTCGTTCTCATTTGCATAGTCTAAAAGCTCTTCACAGATTGCAAAGTGAAGGTCTTTTGAGTCTTGACTCATGAGCTGTGGGACGAACTTGGTGGCAACACGATGCATTCCAAAATACTGTGTCAGGATTTCATGACATGATCCAGCTGAAATGTTACTTCTTCTGCTACCTCTCAGATAGACAGTCTTCGATTGGTATGCACAATTTTGTTGATGTTTCTGACATTAGTATCATCGGTATGCACAGGATGGCGTCCTGAGTGAGGGTCATCTTTAACTTCCGCCCTGCCATTTTTAAAATGTGTAAACCATTCATAACACCAAGTACAGCTTAAGCACACATCAAGTAGGCTTCCTGCAGAATTTGGTGTGTCTTTAAAGGTTTTCTTGAGTTTCACACAAAATTTAATTCAGGCGGTGGTGCCTCTAACTGTACCATCTCGAAATTTGCAAACTGTGCAATACAGTGTTCTACTCAATACAACACTGATCAATAACTAAGAACTATATAACAATGAAACTTTGATGCCAACAGTATTTCATTCCAATACACCATTGATGCAAAATTACAAATGTTCCAAAATTTTTTGAACAGACTTCATGCTTAGACTGACACTTGTCTGAGGTTTGTTTTGATTCAACATGAAACTCAACAAAACTTAAAATTAATGGATTTACCATAAAATCAGCTCTTATAGATATGCCAAAATGTAATTCCTTTGTTAACTTTATGACAGCAAATTCTAATTCAGCTACCATTTGATTATTTATTTCTAAGTTTTCCCTTTGTGAATCCGGAATATAATCTTCAGACTTCAGGACTTTCTTATCTATTTTATCTTTTAAATCAGCATTGTTGATTTTTAGTCTATTATTAAAGTCAGCAATTGTTTTTTCTTTTGTCTCGACCACAGCCATTTCAAATCTAATACCTTGTGCATTGGCATACAGGAAAACCAATAACAAGTTTGCAACTAATGTTCCATTGCTGCCAACTGTCACAGTGTGCACACAAATTTGTTGCAAAAAGAAAATTTCTTCCTCACAAATGTGCTTCAGCTACTGTCACACACAATGAAGTTGATAATAATAATAATAATAATAATAATAATAATAACCAAGCAACAAACTTAGGAACCAACACAACTGGATACAGATCACAAGTATACACAACATTTATTACCAGATACCCAGAATTAAAATTTTTAACAGAACAACGACTAGCTGATCAGATCCGTGTAATAATAAAAAATAACAGGATACCCCAGTCACAATTAGAAAACATCAAAACAAGTAGTACAACAAATACTGGAACAAAATAATGTGCAATCAGAAGAAGAAGAAAATACAGTAATGGGCTCAAACATCCCAGAGCAAACAAACAAAGAACAACACCATCAATTAAACAATCAGAGGAAAAAGAAATCTTAAGACAGCCACCAGAACAAGCACAAATAGAACACGAAGTGACACACATGTTAGATATAGAAAAAAAATTTCAGCTGACATGTATAGAATACAAAGACACAAATACAGACATTAGACAATTCTTGCGTAGACCACCAAATAACCCACAATTCAAAACAACAACAACAACTATCAACACAATCATACACAACAAAATAAATGAAAATACAACTATGGAAGAGTTACAACTACTGGTTTATATGGGAGCACTCACTACACTAAATATACATACTAGGCAGAGATCAGAACCAACCAGAACCAATCAACACACAGAAGAAACCCACAAAGCCAGCATGGCAACACAGGCTACAGATCAGAATAGAAAAACTGTGAAAAGACATCGGACAGCTAACACAATTTATAAGAAATGAAATATCAGACAAAAACGAAAAAGGTTAGGTAAAATCTCACAACAAGAAGCGATAGAGCAATTAGATGAAAAGAAGCAGAAATTACAAGCATTGGCCAAACGACTTAGAAGATACAAAAAAAGTGAAAATAGAAGGAAACAAAACCAAACATTCAACACAAACCAAAAGAAATTTTACCAGACAATAGATAACACACACATTAAAATAGACAATCCACCAAACATAACAGACATGGAACACTTCTGGAGCAATATATGGTCAAACTCAGTACAACATAACAGACATGCACGGTGAATACAAGCAGAAACAGACACATACAAGATGATACCACAAATGCCTGAAGTGATAATTCTGCAACATGAAGTCACCCGAGCAATTAATTCTACGCACAATTGGAAAGCCCCTGGAAAAGATAAAATAGCAAATTTCTGGCTAAAGAAGTTCACCTCAACATATTCACATCTAACTAAATTATTTAACAATATAATAGAGGGAAACATTCCAAGCGGGAAAAATATATTTAAAACCAAAGATGATGTGACTTACCATACGAAAGCGCTGGCAGGTCGATAGAAACACAGAGACACATACATACACACATAATTCAAGCTTTCGCAACAAACTGTTGCCTCATCAGGAAAGACGAAAGGAAGTCCTTTCGTCTTTCCCTCTCCTTCCCTCTTTCCTGATGAGGCAACAGTTTGTTGCAAAAGCTTGAATTTTGTGTGTATGTATGTGTCTGTCTGTGTTTCTATCAACCTGCCAGCACTTTCGTATGGTAAGTCACATCATCTTTGTTTTTAAATATAAATTATTTAACAGTTACATTGCAGACGCATACACATTCCCCGATACACTTACACATGGAATAACTTATCTGAAACCTAAAGATTAAGCAGACACAGCAAACCCAGCAAAATATCGCCCCATAACATGCCTGCCAACAATATACAAAATATTAACTTCAGTCATTACACAGAAATTAATGACACACACAACACAGAACAAAATTATAAATGAAGAACAAAAAGGCTGCTGCAAAGGAGCATGAGGATGTAAAGAGCAACTGATAATAGATGCAGAGGTGACATATCAAGCTAAAACTAAACAAAGGTCGCTACGCTACGCATACATTGATTACCAAAAAGCTTTTGATAATGTACCCCACTCATGGTTACTACAAATATTGGAAATATACAAAGTAGACACTAAATTGATACAGTTCCTAAACATAGTAATGAAAAATTGGAAAACCACACTTAGTACCCAAACAAATTCAAATAATATCACATCACAGCCAATACAGATTAAGCGTGGAATATACCAAGGAGACTCATTAAGTCCTTTCTGGTTCTGCCTTGCTCTGAACCCACTATCCAACATGCTAAATAATACAAATTATGGATACAATATTACTGGAACATACTCACACAAAATCACACATTTGCTGTACATGGATGATATAAAACTACTGGCAGCAACAAATCAACAACTCAACCAATTACTAAAGATAACAGAAGTATTCTGCAATTATATAAATATGGCTTTTGGAACAGACAAATGTAAGAAAAATAGCATAGTCAAGGGAAAACACACTAAACAAGATTATTACATATTGGATAACCGCAGCGACTGCATAGAAGCGATGGAAAAAACAGGTGCCTATAAATATCTAGGATACAGACAAAAAATAGGAATAGATAATACAAATATTAAAGAAGATCTAAAAGAAAAATATAGACAAAGACTAACAAAAATACTGAAAACAGAATTGACAGCAAGAAACAAGACAAAAGCTATAAATACTTATGCTATACCAATATTGACCTACTCATTTGGAGTAGGGAAATGGAGTAACACAGAACTAGAAACACTCAATACACTTACGCGATCACAATGCCACAAATATAGAATACATCACATACATTCAGCAACAGAAAGATTCACATTAAGCAGAAAGGAAGGAGGAAGGGGATTTAGCGACATAAAAAACCTACATTATGGACAGGTAGACAATTTAAGAAAAATCTTTATAGTACGAGCAGAAACTAGCAAAATACACAAAGCAATCACTCGTATAAATACATCGGCTACACCACTGCAATTTCATTACCACTTCTACAACCCTTTAGATCATATAACATCAACAGATACGAAGAAAGTAAATTGGAAAAAGAAAACACTACATGGCGAGCACCCGTATCATCTAACACAGCCACACATCGATCAAGACGCATCCAACACATGGCTAAGAAAAGGCAATATATACAGTGAGACGGAAGGATTCATGATTGCAATACAGGATCAAACAATAAACACCAGATATTACAGCAAGCATATTATTAAAGATCCCAATACCACAACAGATAAATGCAGACTTTGCAAACAACAAATAGAAACAGTAGATCACATCACAAGCGGATGTACAATACTAGCAAATACAGAATACCCCAGAAGACATGACAATGTAGCAAAAATAATACATCAACAGCTTGCCTTACAACATAAACTTATAAAACAACATGTTCCCACATACAAGTATGCACCACAAAATGTACTGGAGAATGATGAATACAAATTATACTGGAACAGAACCATTATAACAGATAAAACACCACCACATAACAAACCTGACATCATACTCACCAATAAAAAGAAGAAATTAACAGAACTAATCGAAATATCCATACCCAATATAACAAATATACAGAAGAAAACAGGAGAAAAAATTGAAAAATACATCCAACTGGCTGAGGAAGTCAAGGACATGTGGCATCAGGATAAAGTTGACATTATACCAATTATACTATCAACTACAGGAGTCATACCACACAATATCCACCAGTACATCAACGCAATACAGTTACATCCAAATGTATATATACAACTACAGAAATCTGTAATTATTGATACATGTTAAATTACCCGAAAGTTCCTAAATGCAATGTAACACATACTGTACAGTTAAAAGGAAGTCACGCTTGATCAAGGTCTGTGTCACTCTCCATTTTTAACCAGACATAACGTATGAGAAAGGAAAGAAGATAATAATAATCCACATACAAAAAGGATGATGATGATTATTATTATTATATTTAACTGGGATTTAACACTGCTCACCATACTTAAGTAATTCATCGCGTCATGATGTTACTGAAACCATGTCACTGCAACCCAGCAAAACTGTGCTCCTTTTGGTAGATGAGGATCTGATGCTGGTGCTGGTAGTTGTCACGTTGGAGCTACAGACCAGATGAAACAGTAGAAGCCCTTTGAAACCGCAGTCAAGGATCATCTGACTCTTCGATTTACTAAGTTTTTCTGTGACACAAGCGTTGTGCATCAGTTTGATCATTATTAAGCAACAAATTATTTCTTCTTAAGCTTCTAATCTATACCTCTTGTAATTACTTGTGCACTTCATTGTAATATTTCCACTGTTGACCACATTGCTAAGAGCTACAGCAATATTTGTTGAAAATGATTCAGTCAAAAATTGGTAATTTCTTCTTGGTTTGTATTTAAGTGTTAGCATTTTAGTCCCTGCACTCTACATCAGATCATGTTTCTATCTCTCCCCACATGTACATCACTATCCCTTCCCCTTTCTTGTCCCCCTTCAGATTGGTGCTCCCATCCCACCTGGCTTGTTGCATTCTGGCCTGAGTTCTCAGAGTTGTCAGTCTTGTGTGCATGAGGTGTGCTTGCTTGTGTGTATGAATGGTGTGTGTGTGTCTTTTGCTGATGAAGGTTGTGTCCGAAAGCTTTGTGTGAGTGTCTTTTAATTGTTCCTGTCTGCAACTTAATGTGTCATCTTTACGGTAAGTAGCAGTCTGTCTTTTGCTACATTGTTGATATTCCTACCTGAAGTTTCCGTTGTTTGTATTAAGTATGTTCCATCGATTTTTAATTGATTCTCAGCACAGAATTTACTCTGGGTTCTTTGCCATATTGAAGTATTACTCATTATAGTTTGTTTTGCACGAGAAATGATTATTTTCAGATTACTAGCACTATTACTCTTTAAGTTGTGAACACCTGCATCTTGAAATAATAGTCAAACAAACTATATAGTTTGCATTATCAAGGATTTCTTCAACGCTGCAGCTCCATACTGGGATCTGTGAACTATGATATATCTTCTACCTTCTACTAAATAATAAAAAGCACTTTCTCTGAAGTACAGTAATATTGCTCCTTTTGTTACAAAAAGGGAGTAATTAAAGCTGGGAAACTGCAGCATGGAATACTGCCAAGTCAGCAGGTACTGCAGAGCCTAGTAAAGCTGCTATCTTTGTCTCACTTTGAAGACGTGTGTGATCCATCCATACTAGTTTACATGTACAAATGATAACAAAACTAGGAAACAATACTTTTAACTTCGCCAACACATTTGTCAGTTAGGTTTATGTTGGGTAACACATCACTTTACCAAAATGATACGTTACTCCACAAGATAAATCATTAACCAATCACAGTTTTTCCTCAGATGCTACCTCCTGCTTCTGCAACCTCTTTTGTTAGGTGCAGGGAACACATTTGCCCTGTGTTACATCGAGGTCTGTGGTCATATGAGCAAACTCTTTGCAAAGAGGGAACCCTGTATTGTTGCCTAGGCACAGAAAGACCAGTTACACATGCGGTAGTGAAGTAATATAAAAAATCTGGAATGATTTTGTGTCAGTTGTGTTGCCTCATTCATATGTGAGTAAAGCACATCTACATCAGTTTCTAGAGTTGTTATTGGGAAATGTTTTACTTTTTGAGTAAATAATTCAAAATTATATTTTTTATTCATCTTTCAAGTGATTTTAAGATTAGTCTTGGGGGGGGGGGGGGGCGCAAGTATTCTCTTGCATCATAGTCAGACAACTCAACTTGAGAATGAATCAACTTATTTTATTTGTTATATTCTATTTTTGTTCTTGTTATTTTGATATTAAGTAGTTATGATTCATCAAAATAAAGTAATCTATCACACTTAATTTGGAACTTTTCCTGAAAAGTATGATCACTTGATAGTTTTCCTGTGGTGCTTCCTAGGTCGTTTTAAAATAGAAACATAATCAGAGTTTTAATTGCATTGATAATTCTTTTAATTTTGTTTGAGCTTTGATCAAAAAACTAGTAATGCAAATCCATCAGCATATCTTCCACATGCCAGTCATTTCATTGCTAAAAATGTTGTCACAAAATGGCAGCCAGCATCACTTAATGGTAATAACATATTAAACATATTCACAGACATGTAAATGCTATGAAGCCATTGGCATAATAACCTGTATTCCCTTCTTGTAGAAGTTAATTTTTTGATTTACTTCGACCCTGCTGTAATGTAGGAGTGAGTGCATGAAGGGAACCATAAACTGAAAACATCAACATTATGCCATCATTATATTTCATACATGTCACTCTTTGCATATGGTAAAGGATGGAGGCTCTTTGCTTCAGAAGGAAAATGAACTGATTGTCACAATTATGCCAACAGAAATTGGGAAGTGTGGACTGTCTATGAACAGGAAATGGCAGACCTTTGTGGATGTAAATAGGAGAAAAATGATCTTAACCAGCATGTATTTCATTTAATATGGGGTCTGCGATTTCAGGATTCGGCCTTTTTTACATTTTATTACCTAAATGTGTGGCCATGTGCACCTCTTGATGCCACAATAATAGAGGTAACCTAAGGGAGGAACATATTGTGCACTTTCTCTCTGTGAATCATGTGAACTTTATTCTGTGTATGTTCATATTTTAACTCTTTTTGTATTGCATTCTTGGAGGAGGAATTTGGGAATCATCCCAGTATTTACGTAAATGAGTAAGGGAAACTGTCTAAAAACAACTCTCGGGCTGTCTGTGTACCAGCTTGTGGTCATTAATCTGCTGCCAGATTCGATCCAGGACTGGCTCACCTCTCTGTCTTACAAACTAGTGCACTGCATACTGTACTACAGGAGCAGGTTGATCTTAACCCGTTGTCGTCTAGGTTGAATCTTACGACATTGACCCAGCTGAAACATCCTGGCAGATTAAAACTGTGTGCCGGACCGAGACTCGAACTCGGGACCTTTGCCTTTCGCGGACAAGTGCTCTACCGACTGAGCTACCCAAGCACGACTCACTCCCCGTCCTCACAGCTTTACTTCTGCCAGTACCTCGTCTCCTACCTTCCAAACTTTACAGAAGCTCTCCTGCGAACCCTGCAGAAATGGTAGGAGACGAGGTACTGGCAGAAGTAAAGCTGTGAGGACGGGGCGTGAGTCGTGCTTGGGTAGCTCAGTCGGTAGAGCACTTGCCCGTGAAAGGCGAAGGTCCCGATTTCGAGTCTTGGTCCGGCACACAGTTTTAATCTGCCAGGAAGTTTCATATCAGCACACACTCCACTGCAGAGTGAAAATCTCATTCTGGAAACATCCCCCAGGCTGTGGCTAAGCCATGTCTCCGCAATATCCTTTCTTTCAGGAGTGCTAGTTCTGCAGGGTTCGCAGGAGAGCTTCTGTAAAGTTTGGAAGGTAGGAGACGAGGTACTGGCAGAAGTAAAGCTGTGAGGACGGGGCATCAGTCGTGCTTGGGTAGCTCAGTCGGTAGAGCACTTGCCTGCGAAAGGCAAAGGTCCCGTTCGGGTCTCGGTCTGCCACACAGTTTTAATCTGCCAGGAAGTTTCATATCAGCACACACTCCGCTGCAGAGTGAAAATCTCATTCTGGAAACATCCCCCAGGCTGTGGATAAGCCATATCTCTGCAATATCCTTTCTTTCAGGAGAGCTTCTGTAAAGTTTGGAAGGCAGGAGACAAGGTACTGACAGAAGTAAAGCAGTGAGGACGGGGCGTGAGTCGTGCTTGGGTAGCTCAGTCGGTAGAGCACTTGCCCGTGAAAGGCAAAGGTCCCGAGTTCGAGTCTCGGTCCAGCACACAGTTTTAATCTGCCAGCAAGTTTCGTATCAACGCACACTGTTGCAGAGTGAAAATCTCATTGGCCCAGCTGTTTGGAGATGATATTGTGCTGAATGTAAATATTAGACACAATGTACAGAAAAGCGAAGTGGATTGAGACTCTTGGAAGCACAAGGACTCAATGTTAATAGAGCCATGAAAGAATATCTGGGATGTGAGATCTAAGGAGATGGAATAAGTATCACTTATGAAGAAATTCTTAATCAAATGAAATTCTTCAGTTTAGGATGAAGTGAAGTGGCTACTCTGAAGAAGTAGTAAAGCTCAGGCAGTTTGGAGAGATGTCAATATTGAAAAATTTATGAACATGTGCTCTAATTATGTATGACCCATGGTGTGGAAGACTGGGCAGTGAAGAATAATGATGAGAAAGAGTGACATGTGACTGAGATGAGAATATTAAACTTTTTGATGGGAGTTACTCTGACCAAGAGGGAAAAAATGAAGATAGTCAACACCATAGATAGAGTGAAAGAGAAATGTTAAATATGTTGGCATGTATGAAGGTGGAGCAGTGATTACCTGCTGAAAAGAGTTTGGTTGAGGTATTGGGTTGAAGGTGGGGGGAAGGGAGGCAAATATAACCCAGCAAAAGTCACCAAATACATGTGAGGTCTCAAAATAAGACAAAGATTGCCCTTAACTGGATAGCCTAGAAACACTGCGGCTGTGTTGTCAACCCCATAAGGAACTGGCATGGAAGTGAAAACTCAATCTTTTGCTATTCAAATGGATTCTAAGAGCTTCTGTAACAGTACACCCACTACAATACCCAAATGATCTGTGTTTTTTAAATAATGTGACAGTATAGCCATTGATCTAGGTGTTATAATCAGTTCTGGCAGACTAGAGTCAGCTAATAAAATGAGATGACTGTGTAAGTTGATTCTCAAAATTTTGAAGAAACATTGTATATTAAGTTCCATCCAACTTTAGGTTTAACACCATTAATAATGTAATACACAGAGAAAATTATAAACTAAAGCAATATGTTCAACATTTTTGGAAGAAGCATATTTTGCAGTTCTCATCCAAACTTCTCAGTTTTTGTCATTATCAAATTTTAAGGTAAATGGACCAGTTTATTAACATATTTGCAACTATCTGCTATTAGATAGTAAAGCTTCATTTGCAAAATTTGGTGTTGCAGTACACAATGCCTTTCCTTCTTGAAGGATTTGTGGAACAGAGCTGCCAATTGTATGCTCAGTAAAATAAAACTTAAGAACAGTTTTGGTGAGATCATTCCTTCTAAGGGATAATTCTCCAGTTTCGAAATAAGTAGCATTCCTAGTGCATAGCGAGCTAAGGACACAACAATATTTTCTATATGCTGCTTCAAACGAACTTCTAATTGATATTTTTATTTTTGAATAAGTTGTTAAGTGTACTTATGTAAGAGCTGCATATTCTATATCCATGTGATATGTATGCCATATTGATTTTGGTTATAATGGAAGAAGGAACCACCTGATTAACTGTAATTATTTTATCTGTGCACTTTTTTGCTTTTGGCATCTTAGTTCTGAAGTACCAGAATTTGAAAGATATCAGAAATATGATACATTTGGTAATCTCTGTGATCAAACAGTAAAACACAGTAGCAGCCACAATGCTGCTATTAACTATTTTGTATGAAAATGGGCAGTGTTTAAGTTCTTGATCTACTGTAGTCATCACATCATTAGTCTAAGTGGATACTATTTCAGCTTCTGTTACATGAAGATATACTGAAATACCACTTTCCTTTCAGTCAGTGTTTGACACAAATCATAAACCACATAACATTTTTCTTGTTAATAGTGCTACAATAGAGAGTTGGTCCTTCTTACTCATCAGAGGCCCATTGTATATAGAAGACACACAAAATTTTCTCAATTTGCAGTGTGAATGTTATGGATGAACAGAAAGGTCAAAGAAAGAGATCACAAGAAGTTGCACACAGATGGGGATAGTAATACAGTGATTGCTCTTAGAGGTGGATAAAGGACGGAACTGGTAACTGTGCAAGCAGGATGGTTAGGACAGAAAGGAAGCAGCAAGGAAAGGAAGGGGGCCACCATACATCATTACCTTTAATATGTACACACATTTTCTGTGAATGAGGCATATTTAAAGTTAATTTAAGATTTTCTGTGAACGTGCTGCTTTAAAAAAATAGTGTTCTAAAAAAACTTTGTTTCTTTTTCAGTGTTGGATGAGGTGCTGTTTGATGAAGAGGACTTTGGTTTGGATGATGGAAGTTACCAGTGTGAATGAATGAAGGCAGAGGATAAAGAAGACAGGGACACTATTTATGAACTTGCTTTTTTCAATGTATTACATTGCAAATGGAATAATGTGCAATAATGTATTATAATTTCAACTATTTCGTTAGCTGAAGATGTTTTCAATCCATCCAAAATCGTGTCCAATTTTGCTCAATGTCATGCAATTATTTGTGCAATGTATAATACTTGGTGGAACCATTTTGCTGCATAGCTTTTTCTTTTTTTTAATTTAATTTTATGATTCCACTGGACTGTTTTGAAACCGCGTGCATGTTATAATGTGAAAAGTAGGATATTCCCCACCCTACACCCTCTATGTTCAGTCAAGCTGAACGATTGTCTGTGATTTTGCTTCCATTAATGCTGATACTTGTCTGAAAATTTAGCTGTTTTTTAATTCAGTGTTTGTGTAGAATGGTCTCTAGGTAAGTTGTACTATTGAGTAAAGCCTTCTTTACTCTTATTATGTACATTGTGTATTGAATTAGGCTATTTAAAGACTGTATGGAAATGATTGCCATTAGGTTTTTGTTGTTTTCAGATGTGCTAACAAATGAATATCCATATTTTCTATAACAAAAGACATATGTTTGTGAACATACCTGGGAACAACAAGAAACAATTTTTTTTAGTGCGATCGTAGAAATATATCCATAAGTCTTAAGTACTGACAAGTTTTGGATTGTAAGCTCTGACAGGTCATGGGCTCTACCCAACTGCACCAGTTTGTGCTTGTAATTGCTTACATCACATTTTGCTTTTATGTGTTATTAACTTTGATCACTGATAGGAATATGTATCATGCAAACCTGCACAGCTGCAAAGTACAAACTGGAGCAGGTATTCTTTAGCAGTATTATTTATATGTACAAGCATAGATGTATGCTCCATACACCATATCATTCTGTTAATGACTGTAAAAAGTAAAAATTGCTTTGTATGTAAATTTTCACTACTTGAAATGTAGTGAGCATTGCTTACATTATACACTTCAGTGTGTAACAGTATTTTTGAATTGTGCGCAATAGACATGATATAGTCAGTGTTTTCCTTTTTTCATAACTGTGACACTTCAACAAATGTTTTTATAAAAATATGAAACTTTATCACAGTCTACTATACAATCTGAAAAATTGTAACATTAAGTTAAAAATATTATCAAGTATTTTCTGATACTTGCCTACAGAAAACTTTTAGATTAATCCTCTGTTTACATCGAACTTCACAGGCTTCCATTTATTATACTAAATTCGAGAATCCTTTAAACATTATTTAAAATTTAATTTTATAAACAATTTAAAGCTTTTGTATGCAAATATATTTACATGTGAAACTATAGTCTTGTGTCATAAATGAAATTCATAATTCTATAAATGTGATTTTGGTTATGAATAGTTTCTGAAGCTGATAATTTCATAAATAAGCTTTTATACCCCTCAGACAGTATCTTCGAAAATGATCTTTTATACACAATGTAAGTAACCGATATTTATACTCACAAGCTGTTCAGTGATGAATATTCTTTTCCTAAGCAAGAACAAAATGTTTGTGGTTAATTGTACCTGCAAATGTTGCATCATAGTTTGTACGAAGGTACTTCAGTTTTCTAAAGGTGAGAAGAGGTAGCCTTCTGCACACGTTCTGTACTTCTCCCATAAGGCCTAGCCAAATAGAATGCGGCCTGTGGTCTTGAGCCACAGTGACTAGATCACATTGCTGAAATGCTTATTATTACATCATGCCTATCATGCAGAAAGCGCCTTTGATGCGGCAGTCATTGGCTTGGCACCCTGCCTGTGCCAAGTTGTCTCAGCATACACATTCACCACTACAGCTGTCTGCACCTGCTGGCGCATTTGACTGCTATGTTCTCTAACACTATGACAATTGCACTGTACGTGCAAGCTGTTAATGAAGTTTTGACCATTTTTACAGGGTGACAGCTGACACAGCAACAGCAGTTGCTGCGGATCAGCCACTCTTGCCCATGTGGTATCCCTTGCTGCTGGATGCCACGGACATCCACCACAGTGCCAGGCCACGCTCTGTCTGATCAAGCCTTCTTAATGCCACAAATACCCTTCACCTGAGCTGCACTATCAGGCTGCATTCTATCTGGCCAAGCCTTTAATGCTACACATGCAACTTCTGGGGACAAATTTGGATCATTTGCAGTCCATCCAGTGATTTTTTTCTACAGTTTTGTTTAAACATATGCAGATACAGGCACGAGTTGCAGTTTCAAAATGACATGGACAAATTTTTGTTGTGAAAGGTATGCGACCGTTTTCTCTCTTTTGTTTAGTCACGGAACTTTTAGTATAGGTATAGTCTTGCTGTCCACTGAAGAACAATAATAAAATTAATGTCTGCAAAACGTTCTCAATGATATGTGAATACAGCATACGGACTCGAGTTTAAAGGGACACCATATTACAATACAAAAGTACCAAAACTGTGCATACTGAAATTTAAAATTATGATTTCATCATGGTGGCTTGGATTGCACCTGATACAGTAAATTAAAAATCATTATATAATACAGTCTTTCATTAATTCTCCAAGGTGTTTGAGCACTTTGTAAAAGTATGTAAAACTGAGTATATTCGGGACATGCACACAGAAACATGCCCACCCCTCTCTCTCCCACCCCACACACACAAATTAATAAAAAGAAAATAACAGGGGGAGGAATTCTAAATAAGATCTCTTTTAACTGCATTTTATTTTATGTATTAGTGTAATGAATGGAGGTACACATGACTGACTAGGAGACCAGACAGAAACAGATTTTTGTATTTTTTTTTTAGATGTATGGTATGTGAAGTTCAGAATGCAAATAACAAATTCGCAAAGCAGTTCAATGCAGCTCCCAACAATTTTCAAGAAAATCGACTTTTGAAGTTTTCTAACTTCTTTAATGTATGACAGTGAAGTTGCATTTTCAACGGGCAGTGTAGACCTATAGTAAGAGTGCTCACCTGTCACGCAGATTGCCTGTGTTCAATACCTGGCGGAATCAAATTTTTAAGAAAAGGTGGATGGTCTAAATTATTTCCTTGACATGTAACAAACAAAGAGGGAAAAAATTAATTAACATTTTTTTTTTTAGTTTATACAACACTGATTAACAATCTTTTACTAAATATCAATAATTAAGAATTTATATATCCAATGAAAACTGGGTTTTTGATGCAGTGTGTAATTAGACAAGAAAACATACAGTTTACGTACAAATTAAATTAGATGTGTGTTAATTGGCATATATTTGATTAATTTTATATTTACATGGCACAGGTGTTAGAATTGATTGGTTGGGGGCGGTGGGAAATGAAGAAATAATGACTGAAATGAGTGCTACCATTCTTCCCCACCTCCCCCAACCTTTAGCAATTTTATATTTCATTGAAATGCTCATAGAACACCTTTGGTTAAAAGCTTGAATCAATGGGGAATCGAGCTGAGGCCCAATGACAAGCGAGCAGTCTACCACAGAGCCACAGTGCTTGTCACTATCTTACTGTAATGCCAGTATGCAGATGGGCGTATGGAACTGAAGATGAAACACTAGGACTTGGCCTGGTCCTATGGACCACCAAGGGAACACTAAGGATGCTGTTAGCAGGAATGTACAGCAGATGCAATGCCTGGAACCAAAGGGGGAGGAGCGTAGGTATAAATACTGGATCTGTTCCACATGATAAGCAGTGTCAGGTAGCACCAGATGAAGATACTGAGTCACACTGATGAAATATCATGCAGTAATGATGCTGATATCCAGCAGAATACCTGATTCCTCAAGATGTATTGTATTAAAGATGGTCAGGAAATTGATGGAAAGTCAGTTTTCTAGAGAATTTTTGAGAGTTGCATGGAACTACTTTGGGATATTGATATTTGAGTTCTGAACTTTACATACCATAAATATAAAAAAATTACAAAAATCCAATTGCCAAGTGGCCTCCATGTAAGAAGAAAATGGGAATCTTTAATGGCTTGCAAACAAATTCTTGTGTACCTAAGTTCATATGTTCAGACCTAATAGTTAGCCTGAATTGGTCTAGAGTTCTTACTATTTCTAATAAAAACTAGTATATTCTTACTAAACCAAATACTGGCATATTCCACACCCTTGAGAATCTCATCGCTGTAGGATTATGATATATCAACGAATTTAAGATGTCAGAATACCTAGAGATAACCATTCCAGCAGGGCAGGCAACATCAAAAAGTTACACAAATACACTACTGGCCATTAAAATTGCTACACCAAGAAGAAATGCAGATGATAAACGGGTATTCATTGGACAAATATATTATACTAGAACTGACATGTGATTACATTTTCACGCAATTTGGGTGCATAGATGAACCATGGACCTTGCCGTTGGTGGGGAGGCTTGCGTGCCTCAGCGATACAGATGGCCGTACCGTAGGTGCAACCACAATGGAGGGGTATCTGTTGAGAGGCCAGACAAACATGTGGTTCCTGAAGAGGGGCAGCAGCCTTTTCAGTAGTTGCAGGGGCAACAGTCTGGATGATTGGCTGATCTGGCCTTGTAACACTAACCAAAATGGCCTTGCTGTGCTGGTACTGCGAACGGCTGAAAGCAAGGGGAAACTACAGCCGTAATTTTTCCCGAGGACATGCAGCTTTACTGTATGATTAAATGATGAGGGCGTCCTCTTGGGTAAAATATTCCGGAGGTAAAATAGTCCCCCATTCGGATCTCCGGGCGGGGACTACTCAAGAGGACGTCGTTATCAGGAGAAAGAAAACTGGCGTTCTACGGATCGGAGCGTGGAATGTCAGATCCTTTAATCGGGCAAGTAGGTTAGAAAATTTAAAAAGGGAAATGGATAGGATAAAGTTAGATATAGTGGGAATTAGTGAAGTTCGGTGGCAGGAGGAACAAGACTTTTGGTCAGGTGGTTACAGGGTTATAAATACAAAATCAAATAGGGGGAATGCAGGAGTAGGTTTAATAATGAATAAAAAAATAGGAATGCGGGTAAGCTACTACAAACAGCATAGTGAACGCATTATTGTGGCCAAGATAGATACGAAGCCCACACCTACTACAGTAGTACAAGTTTATATGCCAACTAGCTCTGCAGATGATGAAGAAATTGATGAAATGTATGACGAGATAAAAGAAATTATTCAGGTAGTGAAGGGAGACGAAAATTTAATAGTCATGGGTGACTGGAATTCGTCAGTAGGAAAAGGGAGAGAAGGAAACATAGTAGGTGAATATGGATTGGGGGGAAGAAATGAAAGAGGAAGCCGCCTTGTTGAATTTTGCACAGAGCATAACTTAATCATAGCTAACACTTGGTTCAAGAATCATAAAAGAAGGTTGTATACATGGAAGAATCCTGGAGATAGTAAAAGGTATCAGATAGATTATATAATGGTAAGACAGAGATTTAGGAACCAGGTTTTAAACTGTAAGACATTTCCAAGGGCAGATGTGGATTCTGACCACAATATATTGGTTATGAACTGCAGATTGAAACTGAAGAAACTGCAAAAAGGTGGGAATTTAAGGAGATGGGACCTGGATAAACTGAAAGAACCAGAGGTTGTACAGAGTTTCAGGGAGAGCATAAGGGAGCAATTGACAGGAATGGGGGAAAGAAACACAGTAGAAGAAGAATGGGTAGGTCTGAGGGATGAAGTAGTGAAGGCAGCAGATGATCAAGTAGGTAAAAAGACGAGGGCTAATAGAAATCCTTGGGTAAAAGAAGAAATATTGAATTTAATTGATGAAAGGAGAAAATATAAAAATGCAGTAAATGAAGCAGGCAAAAAGGAATACAAACGTCGCAAAAATGAGATCGACAGGAAGTGCAAAATGGCTAAGCAGGGATGGCTAGAGGACAAATGTAAGGATGTAGAGGCTTGTCTCACTAGAGGTAAGATAGATATACTGCCTACAGGAAAATTAAAGAGACCTTTGGAGAGAAGAGAACCACTTGTATGAATATCAAGAGCTCAGATGGCAACCCAGTTCTAAGCAAAGAAGGGAAGGCAGAAAGGTGGAAGGATTATATAGAGGGTTTATACAAGGGCGATGTACTTGAGGACAATATTATGGAAATGGAAGAGGATGTAGATGAAGATGAAATGGGAGATAAGATACTGCGTGAAGAGTTTGACAGAGCACTGAAAGACTTGAGTCGAAACAAGGCCCCGGGAGTAGACAACATTCCATTAGAACTACTGATGACCTTGGGAGAGCCAGTCATGACAAAACTCTACCATCTGGTGAGCAAGATGTATGAGACAGGCGAAATACCCACAGACTTCAAGAAGAATATAATAATTCCAATCCCAAAGAAAGCAGGTGTTGACAGATGTGAAAATTACCGAACTATCAGTTTAATAAGTCACAGCTGCAAAATACTAACGCGAATTCTTTACAGACGAATGGAAAAACTAGTAGAAGCGGACCTCGGGGAAGATCAGTTTGGATTCCGTAGAAATGTTGGAACACGTGAGGCAATACTAACCTTACGACTTATCTTAGAAGAAAGATTAAGAAAAGGCAAACCTACGTTTCTAGCATTTGTAGACTTAGAGAAAGCTTTTGACAACGTTAACTGGAATACTCTCTTTCAAATTCTGAAGGTGGCAGGGGTAAAATACAGGGAGCGAAAGGCTGTTTACAATTTGTACAGAAACCAGATGGCAGTTATAAGAGTCGAGGGGTATGAAAGGGAAGCAGTGGTTGGGAAGGGAGTAAGACAGGGTTGTAGCCTCTCCCCGATGTTATTCAATCTGTATATTGAGCAAGCAGTAAAGGAAACAAAAGAAAAATTCGGAGTAGGTATTAAAATTCATGGAGAAGAAGTAAAAACCTCGAGGTTTTCCGATGACATTGTAATTGTGTCAGAGACAGCAAAGGACTTGGAAGAGCAGTTGAACGGAATGGACAGTGTCTTGAAAGTAGGATATAAGATGAACATCAACAAAAGCAAAACGAGGATAATGGAATGTAGTCAAATTAAATCGGGTGATGCTGAGGGGATTAGATTAGGTAATGAGACACTTAAAGTAGTAAAGGAGTTTTGCTATTTAGGGAGTACAATAATGGATGATGGTCGATGTAGAGAGGATATAAAATGTGGACTGGCAATGGCAAGGAAAGCGTTTCTGAAGAAGAGAAATTTGCTAACATCGAGTATAGATTTAATTGTCAGGAAGTCGTTTCTGAAAGTATTTGTATGGAGTGTAGCCATGTATGGAAGTGAAACATGGACAATAACCAGTTTGGACCAGAAGAGAATAGAAGCTTTCGAAATGTGGTGCTACAGAAGAATGCTGAAGATAAGGTGGGTAGATCACGTAACTAATGAGGAGGTATTGAATAGGATTGGGGAGAAGAGAATTTTGTGGCACAACTTGACTAGAAGAAGGGATCGGTTGGTAGGACATGTTTTGAGGCATCAAGGGATCACAAATTTAGCATTGGAGGGTAAAAATCGTAGAGGGAGACCAAGAGATCAATACACTAAGCAGATTCAGAAGGATGTAGGTTGCAGTAGGTACTGGGAGATGAAGAAGCTTGCACAGGATAGAGTAGCATGGAGAGCTGCATCAAACCAGTCTCAGGACTGAAGACCACAACAACAACAACAGATGCTGAGAAATCAGTACCCAGAACAACCACATCTGGCTGTAATAACAGCCTCGATACACCTGGGCATTGAGTCAGACAGAGCTTAGATGGCGTGTACAGGTACAGCTGCCCATGCAGCTTCAACACAATACCACAGTTCATCAAGAGTAGTGACAGGCGTATTGTGATGAGTCAGTTGCTCGGCCACCACTGACCAGACGTTTTCAATTGGTGAGAGATCTGGAGAATGTGCTGGCCAGGGCAGCAGTAGAACATTTTCTGTATCCAGAAAGACCCGTACAGGACCTCCAACCTGCGTCGAGAGGGACGATCTCCAATCGATCATTTACTTCGCTTGGAATCCGCAGTTCAGCAGGCTTTTTCCCAGCGCCGCAATTTGGTTGCAGTGTTTTTTGACCTTCGCAAGGCCTATGACACGGCCTGGCGCCATCACATCTTACTAACCCTTCATCAGTGGGGTCTTCGGGGCCCACTCCCGATTTTTATCCGCCAGTTCCTGATCCATCAGTCATTCAGAGTTTGAGTTGGTACTGCTTTTAGTTCTCCACGGACCCAGGAGACGGGCATCCCACAGGGTTCTGTCTTGAGTGTCCTTCTTTTCCTCATTGCTATCGATGGACTTGTGGCCTCTGTCGGTCCCTTGGTCGCCCCTGCCCTGTATGTGGATGATTTCTGCATTTGGGTTAGTTCCTCCTCGATGCCATCTGCAGAACGGCAGCTCCAGGTGGCTATACGGCGTGCCTCTGCATGGACCCTCTCACACGGGTTTCAATTCTCTCCTTTAAAATCGCAGGTGGTCCACTTCTGTCGCCGTACTACGGTCCACCCTGATCCAGAGCTCTATCTCACTGCACAACGATTGCCTGTGGTCCCACAGTTTCATTTCCTGGGTCTTCTTTTCGACAACAAGCTCACTTGGCTGCCCCATCTCAGACTCCTGAAGGTAGGATGTTTCCGTAAACTCAATGTCCTTCGCTTCCTTGCCCACTCCTCTTGGGGTGCGGACCGTTCCCTCCTCCTCCGTCTTTATCGTGCTCTAGTTCTGTCACGTTTGGACTATGGTTGTCAAGTTTATGGTTCAGCTGCTCCTTCCACACTGCACGTGCTGGATCCAGTCCACCATCGTGGTATCCGTTTGGCCACCGGTGCCTTCCCTACTAGCCCTGTTGATAGTCTCCTGGTTGAAGCTGGGATCCCCCCCCCCCCTTTCTGTTCGGCGGTCCCAGCTTCTGGTGTCTTATGCCCATACTATCCGTTCTTCTCCCGCTCATCCTTCCTATTCTATCCTATTCCCAGACCATGGACGTCGCCCGCCCGACTCCCGCCCTCGGGCGGGTTTACCAGTTGGGCTGCGCCTTGCGTCTCTTAACCGTGATTTTCAGCTTCCTTCTTTGTCCTGTCTTCCTCGCTCCCTCCCCTCCACCCCTCCTTGGTTAGTTCCTCGGCCTCGAATTCGGATGGATCTCCACCGCGGTCCGAAAGATTCCATCCCCCCGGTGGTGTTCCGTTCCTTTTTCCGCCAAATTTTATGGGAGTTTCGGGATGCTGTTGTTTTTTACACTGATGGCTCTAAATCTGCTGATCATGTTGGGTATGTCTTCACGTCCTTTGTTGGAACGGAAAATCATCTGCTGCCACCCTCATGTGGGGTGTTTACTGCGGAATTGATGGCAATTTCCCGGGCCCTTACCTTTATTAAACAATCCCAACACAACCGCGTTTTGTTATGTACGGACTCGATGAGTGGCCTTCTTGCTATTGACCGGTGTTTTTCGCGCCATCCCTTGGTCTCTGCCATCCATGACCATCTCGCTGATCTTCACCGTGCTGCTTGATCTATTGACTTCCTATGGGTCCCGGGCCATGTGGGTATCCCGGGTAATGAACTCGCTGATCGTTTGGCTGGGGGAGCAGTTACTTACCCCCCGTTTTCTGTAACCCCTCCTGCAGCGGATTTACGGCTTCACATCAAATCCCACTTTGCACAGTCATGAGCCAATTCTTGGGAGGCTACTCCACTGTCTAATAAACTTCGTGCAATTAAGGTGAATCCAGGCCCATGGCGTTCTTCCTTTCGCCTCTCCCGCAAGGACTCGACCACACTGTGTCGTCTCCGCATTGGCCATACCAGGCTGACCCATGGTTTCCTTTTGCGTGATGAGCCACCCCCGCTATGTGGTTGTAGAGCCTTCCAGTCAGTGGCCCACATTTTGGTTGAATGCCCCCTTCTTTTGGCTCTGCGTGCTAAGTACAGACTCCCCCACACTTTACCTTTGATGTTGGCTGACGATTCCCGTATGGTCTCTCTGGTTTTAGGTTTCCTCCGGGAGAGTGGTTTTTATTCTCAGTGTTGTAAAGTTTTTAATCTCCCTCTGGTGTTGGGGCAGGGCGGTGAGTGTTTGGGTGTCTCCCACTGTAGGCAGTGTTCAGAGATTCCCGATTCGCCTCCCTGACCGGAATCCTCTTTTCTTCCCCTTTTACTCTGTTTTTACCCCTTCTTTTTAAGGCTTGGTTAGTTTTTCTATTCCCATACGTACTTTCTGCATTATAGCAGTTGTGCCTTTTAAGTCACAGGTGGTCTTGCCTATGCTGCTTCAGCATAGTGTTGGGTTTGTTCTCTTGCCAACTTCCCTAATTTGTTTTTACTAATGACAACGTGACTGCCCTTTTACGTTTCCCCTTTTTCCGTTTTATTGTTCTGACTTTTCTGAGATGTCCCATTAGCAGAATGGAGTCTATTTGAAACAAGGGACTGATGACCTTGCTGTTTGGTCCCTTTAACCTCAAACAACCAACCAACCATCCAACCTGCGGTCGTGCATTATCCTGCTGAAATGTAGGGTTTTGCAGGGATTGAATGAAGGGTAGAGCCACGGGTCGTAACGCATCTGAAATGTAACGTCCACTGTTCAAAGTGCCGTCAATGCGAACAAGAGATGACCAAGACATGTAACCAATGGCACCCCATACCAACACACAGGATGATACGCCAGTATGGCGATGACGAATACATGCTTCCAATGTGCATTCCCCGCGATGTCGCCAAACCTGGATGCGACCATCATGATGCTGTAAACAGAACCTGGATTCATCCCAAAACATGACGTTTTGCCATTCGTGCACCCAGGTTCGTCGTTGAGTACACCATCGCAGGCACTCCTGTCTGTGATGCAGCGTCAAGGGTAACCGCAGCCATGATCTCTGAGCTGATAGTCCATGCTACTGCAAACATCGTCGAACTGTTCGTGCAGGTGGTTGTTGTCTTGCAAACATCCTCATCTGTTGACTCAGGGATCGAGACTTGGCTGCACGATCCATTACAGCCATG
The DNA here is from genome assembly GCF_021461385.2 of Schistocerca piceifrons. Classification (NCBI taxonomy): domain Eukaryota; kingdom Metazoa; phylum Arthropoda; class Insecta; order Orthoptera; family Acrididae; genus Schistocerca; species Schistocerca piceifrons. Next base: position 744,398,515 of record NC_060139.1, read on the forward strand.
CGGGTAAGATGCCTGTCATCTCGACTGCTAGTGATACAAGGCCGTTGGGATCCAGCACGGCGTTCTGTATTACACTCCAGAGCCCACCGATTCCGTATTCTGCTAACAGTCATTGGATCTCGACCAACGCGAGCAGCAATGTCGCGATACGATAAACCGCAATCGCGATAGGCTACAATCCGACCTTTATCAAAGTCGGAAACGTGATGGTATGCATTTCTCCTCCTTACACGAGGCATCACAACAATGTTTCACGAGGCAATGCCTGTCAACTGCTGTTTGTGTATGAGAAATCGGTTGGAAACTTTCCTCATGTCAGCACGTTGTAGGTGTCGCCACCGGCGCCAACCTTGTGTGAATGCTCTGGAAAGCTAATCATTTGCATATCACAGCAGCTTCTTCCTGTCGGTTAAATTTCACATCTGTAGCATGTCATCTTCGTGATGTAGCAATTTTAATGGCCAGTAGTGTAGTAGCTTTGAAAACCAAGGCTGGCTTCATCTTGTAAAAGAACTGGAAAAACATTCAGTGATTACAGGCGAAGTTGCACAAACCCTGGATCCAGGGGAGGAATTGCACAACAGGACTTATGGAATACTGTAGAATGAAAGAGATTTCAAAACTTGTGGTGTTGCTAGGGAAAGAGTGGGCAGTCAGACATTGGGGGGAGGGTAGACTAAAATAGCAGCACATATGAGAAAATAATTGGTTGCAGCAGAGGAAAAAGGAAAGCAATATGAAATGGTGGATAGAAAAATAAATGACTTGAGGGGAAAGAAATTAACAGAAGCAATGAAATGAATTCAAGATAAATGAAAAATGGTAAAACCGGAGCACTGAATAAGGAATAATCACCAGTAGGAAGATGATCCAAGAAGACTGGAAGAAGGGAATAACTGTCCCAATCTTTAAGAAGGGAAATAGAAAAGAGTGCAAGAACTATTGGGGCATAACAATGACGAGTCATTGTGCAAAGATTTTTGAGAAAATTTTGGAAGCACAAATTCAGGCAAAATTAGAAAGAAGAATGAGAGAAGAGCAACATGGCTTCAGAACAGGAAGGCCCACAGTGGATCTAATTTTTGCTGTAAAGCAACTGCAGGAACAGCACTATGAATATGGAATAGATCTACTGCCTTCCTTGACACTGAAAAAGCGTATGATAGTGTACGTAGGAGCAAAGTGTGGAAAGCCCTGGAGAAGAGAGGAGTAGCAAAACAGATTATTTGGAGGATAAGGGACATGTACCATGGAAGTGTGAGCTGTGTGAAAGTGGGAGGAGAGAGATCAGCTTGGATTGAACAGAAGAATGGCTTGAGGGAGGGAAGTGCACTTTCACCATTACTCTTCATTGTAGTGATGGATGATACAATGAGTACAGTAGCACAAGTAATTGGTGAAAGGGAGATGAAAGTTATGGTGTTTTGCAGATTATCTGATGATTTGGGGGAATAAGGAGGAGGAAGTACAAGAGCAGTTGGACGTATGGGAATGAACACTACAAGAATATGGGATGAAATTTAGTATAACTAAGAGTGAGATTGATTACCATAACAAGAAAGAAGGAGAGAGGAACAACTGAAATAACAATTGCTGGGGAACGATTGAAGAGAGTGGAGAGTTTCAAGTACCTAGGAAGCGTGATACAGGAAGATGGAAAAAATGACAGAGAAATAAACGAGCGGCAAAGAAAAGCAGAAACATTTCGGAAGACTGTGTCAGAAGCCTGATATGGAGCAAGGATGTACTCCAAATCAGTAAAAAGGTTATATACCAGTCATATTTTGTCCTGATCCTGACATATGTATCAGAAACCTGGGTTATGAAAGGAAGAGAGAAAAGCAAAGTACAAGCTAGTGAGATGGAACTCTTGAGAAACAGTATTGGAGTGACAAAGATAGACAGGTTAAGAAATGAGAGGGTCAGAGAGCTAATGAAGGTGGAACCATTACAGTAGGAGATAGAGAAATCAAGGCTGAGATGATATGGACACGTTAAAGAGAATGGAGGAAAAGACGATACCCAAGAAGATGCACGAGATGAAACTGAAACTGGAAGGGAAGAGACCAAGAGGAAGACTGAGAGACAGATGGCTGAAAGGAGTAGAGGAATGCGTCCAGAAGAAAGGAGAAGACTGGACCAAGGTGAAGACGGAGAGATGGTGACAAGACAGAAGACGATGGAGAGGCCTATGTTCCATACAGACCTGGCCAGAGGCTGGAAACTGTCCATGATGATGATGATGATTATGATGAGGAGTAATTAACATAAATTTAGGCCACATGAGTACAAAAATAAAGCATATGTGGTGCAGTAAGTTGTCGCTTGAAGTCTACTGCTACTGGTGCCAGAAGAGAACCCAAAGTCCACTTAATGAATAAATGATTACTACAGTATTGCAGAGTATATTAGTGTAACAACTGTACTTACAATTATCCCAACAGGCAGCACGATGATCATAAATATCAACATAGATGGTAGAACAACAGTGACACAACATTCGGTATAGGAAGTGGGTAATTCTGAGCGATAAAAAGAAAGGAAAGGGCTTTAATACGGTTGTAGGATCTGAACAGGATGTTGCAAAATTTGGAAAGGCAGTAAAAATGTACGTTGGGTGGCTAATGGTGGTAGAGCAGGCCTCATTTCAAAGACTACTTCAGAAAATCGTAGCTAGCAGTGAAGTTTATTTATGCATTCCAGGTCAGTTTAATATTTTATGGCAATTTTTTTAGATGATTTTGGAGAATGGGTAAAGTGGAAGATCAGTTGGTGATCCAGCCTCATTGAGTATCTGTGATACGGGAAGGCTGATATGAGACTGACAGTATACTTTTGTCGTGAATCAAAATCCAACCATGAATGTCAAGGTGGTAGAAGTATGGCAACTGTTCAAGTGCAAATACTATTATTTGCCAGTAGGTCTGATGTAGACTGAAGAATGTAAAGAATTGAGCTTTTTTTTAGGAAGAGTAGCAGGTTGAGCAGTCAACCTTTCATCTGGTGGAACATATACACCTCCATACATGGTAAATCATCTCCTCTTGTAAGAGTTAAGTGATGTGATTTGTGAGTTTATGCTTTTGGGTGTCCAGACAAGTTGACAACTCCATCTGTTGCAACAAAAAATGGAATCATCAATCTGACAGACTGAACACATTGATACCTACTATTTATGAATCAAGATGAGAAAGTCCTAGCTATCACAGTATGACATTGATCAAACAAAGGTTTAGTTTAGATTTAAAGCTTATGTCTCTCCTCTTATCTTGCACTGACCTTCAAGTTCATAATTTGCTATAGTTGTAGAAGTTTTAGTGATTACATCTTCCTGGCTGCACTTCAAATACTATTAACAATTTTCTTTATTTCTCTCTGTTGTTGTCATTCTGTCCATTTGTTTTAATTTCAGATACATATAAGATTTTCATCTGAAATCCATTACACAATTTCTTTGTGATGTTTGGTTTCTTTCTCATATTCATTGCGTTACAGTTCAGAGAATCATACTAACTCGTGCTTTGGTGCCTCTAAAATGCATTTCATGTTCCTTTCCCTATAGTTAAAGTTTGATTCTGGCAATGGACGTTCAAGCAAGTAAAAAGACAATAACAAAACCGCTTGTTTCACAGTGATAGTGCATTCAAACATTTTTTTGGCACTAGAATATTATGGACAGTGAAAATGCAGCTAGTACATCTAATAAGGAAGAAAACATACGAACAAAGGTGAAGTGTTAGGGCAAAGAGAAAATTTCTCAGCGTGGAACAGAGATGGCATTTTTGTTATGTTGTGCAATACTCTGTCAAGAGTCAAATTGATCTGTAGAATAGTATTGTTGGCATACAGTAATGTATTGCATATTTTCTCTTAATAGATGAAGTTGAATACTGTGCCATTATAAATTCCTTTGTGTTAGGTAATTTGTTGCCAAAAGCAATTCATATAAAACCACTGGAGGTTCATGAGAAGTCTGCTACCCATTTCTTAACCATTGAAAATGAATCAGCATATATGAGCATAGGTATTCTGAGCCCATGTAAAGGATGTCCCACGACTGCAACTACAGATCAAAACATCGAGAAACTGCACAGCGTAGTATTAGCCAACCTGTGATCAGGACTGTATCAAATAGCTGACACCGTATATATATATATATATATATATATATATATATATCTCCAATGAACACACCCGTCAACTCCTATCCTTAATAAAAGTCCTTAATCTTTCCTCTCCCACGTCCACACCGGCTGTTCAGAGCATCCTCCTACAGGCCAACCGTAAATTAGAACAGCATGCCACCCTCCACCTCAAAAAACTATCTAATCTCCTGGTTTCCCACCTCCAGAAAGGCAACTTGCTCACCCTTCACAACCTTTCCAGCAAACCTCAACCTCCTCTCATTGCACACCAACCCAGTCTCTCCCATCTACTCAATCTCCCACTTCCAGCTCCACTCCCTCCAAAACCTCAAAATTCCAATCAACACAACCTGGAACCACAACACCCTAATTCAGTAGTTAACCTTTCCTCCAAACCTCTCTCCCAATCCGAAACCTCTGTCCTATCCAAAGGCCTCACCTTCAGCCCCACTCCCAGATTCAACCAAACAGCCCTCGTCAAAGATTTACTGTCCTACACCCGTACTCTCTGCTGGAAATATCACTTTGCCACGAAGAAAAATGATCCCAATCCTACTCCTAATGATCCAACTCCCCAAGACACCATCCAAATTGAACCCTGCCTGGAACAGTTCCGTCCTCCGTCACAGCGGGACCCACCTCCTCTTCCTCAAAATCACCCCCTCCAAACCTTCCAGGAATTTCTGACTTCCAGCCTTGCATCTCAATCCTTCTTAAAAAACCTTAATCCTACTCCCAACATCACCACTGCTGAAGCCCAGGCTATCCGTGATCTGAAGGCTGACCGATCCATCGTCATTCTTCCGGCGGACAAAGGTTCCACAACCGTGGTACTTGATCGTCGGGAGTATGTGGCTGAGGGACTGCGTCAGCTTTCAGACAACACCACATACAAAGTTTGCCAAGGTAACCCCATTCCCGATGTCCAGGCGGAGCTTCAAGGAATCCTCAGAACCTTAGGCCCCCTGCAAAACCTTTCACCTGACTCCATCAACCTCCTGACCCCACCGACACCCCGCACCCCTACCTTCTACCTTCTTCCTAAAATCCACAAACCCAATCATCCCGGCCGCCCCGTTGTAGCTGGTTACCAAGCCCCCACAGAACGCATCTCTGCCTATGTAGATCAACACCTTCAACCCATTACATGCAGTCTCCCATCCTTCATCAAAGACACCAACCACTTTCTCGAACGCCTGGAATCCTTACCCAATCTGTTACCCCCGGAAACCATCCTTGTAACCATTGATGCCACTTCCTTATACACAAATATTCCACACGTCCAGGGCCTCGCTGCGATGGAGCACTTCCTTTCACGCCGATCACCTGCCACCCTACCTAAAACCTCTTTCCTCATCACCTTAGCCAGCTTCATCCTGACCCACAACTTCTTCACTTTTGAAGGCCAGACATACCAACAATTAAAGGGAACAGCCATGGGTACCAGGATGGCCCCCTCATACGCCAACCTATTCATGGATCGCTTAGAGGAAGCCTTCTTGGTTACCCAGGCCTGCCAACCCAAAGTTTGGTACAGATTTATTGATGACATCTTCATGATCTGGACTCACAGTGAAGAAGAACTTCAGAATTTCCTCTCCAACCTCAACTCCTTTGGTTCCATCAGATTCACCTGGTCCTACTCCAAATCCCATGCCACTTTCCTTGACGTTGACCTCCACCTGTCCAATGGCCAGCTTCACACGTCCGTCCACATCAAACCCACCAACAAGCAACAGTACCTCCATTATGACAGCTGCCACCCATTCCACATCAAACGGTCCCTTCCCTACAGCCTAGGTCTTCGTGGCAAACGAATCTGCTCCAGTCCGGAATCCCTGAACCATTACACCAACAACCTGACAACAGCTTTCGCATCTCGCAACTACCCTCCCGACCTGGTACAGAAGCAAATAACCAGAGCCACTTCCTCATCCCCTCGAACCCAGAATCCCCCACAGAAGAAGCACAAAAGTGCCCCACTTGTGACAGGATACTTTCCGGGACTGGACCAGACTCTGAATGTGGCTCTCCAGCAGGGATACGACTTCCTCAAATCCTGCCCTGAAATGAGATCCATCCTTCATGAAATCCTCCCCACTCCGCCAAGAGTGTCTTTCCGCCGTCCACCTAACCTTCGTAACCTGTTAGTTCATCCCTATGAAATCCCCAAACCACTCTCCCTACCCTCTGGCTCCTATCCTTGTAACCGCCCCTGGTGTAAAACCTGTCCCATGCACCCTCCCACCACCACCTACTCCAGTCCTGTAACCCGGAAGGTGTACACGATCAAAGGCAGAGCCACGTGTGAGAGCACCCACGTGATATACCAACTGACCTGCCTACACTGTGATGCATTCTATGTGGGAATGACCAGTAACAAACTGTCCATTCGCATGAATGGACACAGGCAGACAGTGTTTGTTGGTAATGAGGATCACCCTGTGGCTAAACATGCCTTGGTGCACGGCCAGCACATCTTGGCACAGTGTTACACCGTCCGGGTTATCTGGATACTTCCCACTAACACCAACCTATCCGAACTCCGGAGATGGGAACTTGCTCTTCAATATATCCTCTCTTCCCGTTATCCACCAGGCCTCAATCTCCGCTAATTTCAAGTTGCCGCCACTCATACCTCACCTGTCATTCAACAACATCTTTGCCTCTGCACTTCTGCCTCGACTGACATCTCTGCCCAAACTCTTTGTCTTCAAATATGTCTGCTTGTGTCTGTATATGTGTGGATGGATATGTGTGTGTGTGCGAGTGTATACCCGTCCTTTTTTCCCCCTAAGGTAAGTCTTTCCGCTCCCGGGATTGGAATGACTCCTTACCCTCTCACTTAAAACCCACATCCTTTCGTCTTTCCCTCTCCTTCCCTCTTTCCTGATGAGGCAACAGTTTGTTGCGAAAGCTTGAATTGTCTGCTTGTGTGTCTATGTGTGGATTGATATGTGTGTGTGTGTGCGAGTGTATACCTGTCCTTTTTTCCCCCTAAGGTAAGTCTTTCCGCTCCCGGGATTGGAATGACTCCTTACCCTCTCCCTTAAAACCCACATCCTTCCATCTTTCCCTCTTTCCTGATGAGGCAACCGTTGGTTGCGAAAGCTAGAATTTTGTGTGTATGTTTGTGTTTGTTTGTGTGGCTATCGACCTGCCAGTGCTTTCGTTCGGTAAGTCACTTCATCTTATGGTACAATTTAGATGAAGAATTTACTGTGAGAAAACATCATATGAGACTGTCACTGCATTTGCTTAGTTGTGACCAATGACAAATGTGCAAATGAATCTCTCATCAATGTTTGGATGGAAAAAAAAAAAAAAAAAAAAAAACATTGTCACTCAGAGTCCACTTTAAGCTAGAAACAAAACAAGCATGAAAGAGTTTGGCGGATACAAGTGGGCCTACACCACAAAAAGTGACGACTATTTGTCTTCTGGATTCTTAAATAGATTCTTCTTGTTGATTATCCTGAAAAGGATAGGAGAGAGGAAAAAAACTGGACAACACAAGTCCTCTGAACCAACTGTATGGATTGCAACCACAAAAAAGTTAATCTTTCATCTGGGCAATGCAAATGTACTTTGGCAGCCATAAAACTGATAGAGAGTTCCACCTATTTCCATGCCTAAAGCAATTTATAACTGATATTTCTGAATGGAACTTTAGAAATTGAATCTACTCACTGGAAATTATAGGATGGAGTGCACTGACATAAAAGGGAACTAGATTAACAAACACTTTTTTAATCTCAAAACAGTTCTAAAGTACTAGGGACATTGTAGTGCTAAAATTTATGTCGAACCATAAAACTATTATTGGAATGGATGTTAGGGCAGTTTCCCCTATTGAACTATGAGTCAGATGTGTAAATCTGCAAGAGTACAGTTGGGTGGTCATATCATGTCAGCTCTGTGTTAGCAGCAGCTTGATGAACAACTGATATACCTGCAGCAGACCACATTGCACTGTGTATGTCTTGAAAGGAATTTGCAGAGAATGACTTGAAGAATTTGGCAGATATTATTTTTATCTGTACAGTACATTAATAATTCCTGCTCACCTGCCCACAAATAAAGCACAGATAAAAGATGGCATATTTGCCTCAGTATGAGTAGTTAGTAGATTTATTTGCAGCAATGCCCATGAAAGGAAGGGTTCTGGATTTGAGTATACTGCAGAATGGAAAGTTCTTTTTCGAAACAATTCATAAAGCTGTGGCAGTGACATTTCTCAATGACACAGGAGTGCTGGCCAGCAACATATGCAGGAGAGCTTCTGTGAAGTTTGAAAAGTTGGGGAACGAGGCATTGGCAAAACTGAAGCCATGAGGACAAGTTGCATCTGGATAGCTCAGCTGGTAAGAATATCCTGGAACTTCAGTATTGTCTAAATAACTATTTTTAAACAAGATTTCTTTCTTTTTTTTAAAAAAGATGAATTGTTATTTCTCTAAATCTTATTAATGAATTGAAGCCTGTCTTTACTGTAGTCAAATTTTTTCTTTACAATGAGAGCCAGTTCCCAGAATTTCTGAGTGTACGTTACTACATATTTTATTGGATACTGCTTGTACCGCACCATCTGAGAATAGTTTGAGAAACATTTGATCACATTGACACAATAATTACACTTTTTAAACAATTGTAGTCCAAATTGTAGTCATGTTACTTTTGCATTACAGTAACAAAAACCACCGCTACTTCAGAATCAATGTTATATAACATTAACTGAATTTTCCACTAGCACTTGACAATATTAATTAGGATGTACACTATACTGGTGTTCTGCAAATTTTGATATGTTTTTTTATGTTTGCTAAATTTGATGTTATCCTAAGAAAGCATTTCATATAGGACATATTGTCTGTTGGCTTCTGTTTTGTGTTCTCCAGCATATTTGTTTAAAAACTGTTCTGCCATTTTTCATCAGCACGAGTGATTGGCATTGTCAAAGCTTCACCCTCCATTGCTGGTGGCAGAATTATAGGTACTTGGTGTGTCAATGTCTGAGGGCTTTTCCCTGATCATTGCGGCTGTGGTTTTTGCTAACAGCAATGGTTGTGTGCTGCAGCACAGGGATCCAAGATCTGTTCACCTTGGACTTTCATCTTCCTTGTTGAAGTTGTCGTCATGTTTGTGGATTACTACTGCATCCCTGAACAAGTGGGTATGGTAGCTCTTCTCCATGGCAACAACTTCCATGTTAGCGAATTTTATTGTGTAGTCTGACTCTCACAGCACATGCTCTGCTACAGTTGATTCCTCCACTTGTCCCGACCTGCCATACTGTTCGTGTTTGGTGTTGGTAGATTGTCCAGTAATTTCAACACAGTCTCTTACAGATGTACACAGTATGTAGCATATTCCTGACATTGGGAGTCAGTCCATTTTGTCCTTTGCCGATCTGAAACACTACGTAATCTTCTTGGTCAGTTTGTAAATATTCTTTATGCTGTGTTTGTGCAAATATGACTGATTCTATACTTCACCCTGGGAATGTATGGCCAAAGCCTGTAGCTGACATTTTTGCTTCTGACGTGTTACTTCATCGAGCGTTTGATTTGGTGACACTTCTTATGCAATTGGTGGAGAACCCATTGCTCCTCAGAATGCTTTCTGGGGATTGCGTCTTGTGCCTGAAGTGCTGCCATTCAGATTTTCATCTTGGCAACTTAATGAGCATATTAATCATCCCTTTTTTCTGGCTCGGACAGTGATTTGATAGTTGTGCGGGTATCAACCCATGTGTTCAGTTTTTGATAAATGCTGTGTTTCAGGATCTCAGCACTTCTTGCAACCAGCACATATAGAAAGTATAGATGTTGGTTCTTTTCTGTCTCAATAGTAAATTTTACATTAGCACAGGGATTGTTCAGATGCCTTAGGAAGTCACTAAGCTGTTCCTCATTATGGTTCCACAAAACAAAAGTGTTGTCAAGGTGCTGGCAAAATGTCAGAAAAACTGTCAAACAAATGTCGCCTGAAGAACCCGAGACAGAATGAACAGCCAATATTTCAACAAGTGGCCAGATTCTTTTTCTATTTAAGAATGTTGCCCCTAAAATTATTTTGCAGGAATGCAACTTACACTCTTGATTGAAACAGTAGCACAAAATCATAATGATACAAACAAAGAGCAACTTTGCACTTTCAAGGATTGTGTGGTGCTAAAATTTCACTGCGAGAGAAATCTCAAAACATTGCAACACAAAAAAGAATGTCACAAAAAGGCAGCCATGTAGGTCAAGGCTTTGTAGTGAACTTGGAAGCTTGTCACAAGAAAACATGTTCATAACATTTTATTTGCAGTATATGAAGTGTTAGTATAAAAATATTTGAAGAACTATTTTCATTAGAATAAAACTGTGTAATGGTCATCAGCAGCAAACTGCAAGTACATCGATGTGCAAAATGTTGCACGTAAGTAATTTTGCTAACTTTGTGTAAAAAAAAAAGTCAGGACAGGAATCATGACTGGATATGAGTGTGTTTTACAGACTCAATTAAAAGGAAAGAACCTTAAAAACAACATAAGTGATGCATTGTAGACTCTGATCAACTTAATGTGCGCAAATATTCAGCATTTCATGGTGGGAATGCACACCCTGAACCTTCTTCTAAGAATGAGGGAGCACAGTGTGCACCATGATGCTTGCTTCATCAATGGAGCTATGTTGACGTTCTCAATTAATACCAGAGATACAGACCTCTGTAAGTAGAAAATTGCTCTGTGGAAAGGTCAGAAAATGGCTAGTTGCTGTATTTCTTGGAGAATTTTGTAAACTTTACAAGACTTAATGCCTTGTGCATTTTGTATGATTTCCGTTTCCACTCAACAGAAATACTTATTTCCTTTTTGTAACCCAGTGAGATGGTAGAGTGGCAAGACAAAGGATTTCTGACATGGACCAGATTACAAACTTGTCAGACACTCCAGATTTAGCTTTATCATGATTTCTCTAAATGTCTAATAGTGAGAGTCAGGATGATTTCTTGATAAGGCCCGACCAGTATCCACCTCTATACTTTTCCAGCTTTTTAATTAATGACGGTGGTGTTGATCGGATGTTAAACTATAACCGTTCTCCCCTTTTCCTTCCCATCCTCTCTTTATCTCCTAAAAGATAACTGAAAATCACATTTTTGTGTGTTATAGTAACACATATTTTTAAAATTGCAGTTTTTTTTAGTTTATAACATAAATAAGTGTGAGGATGGGAACCAAAATAGTCTTATATCTTGGCTTATTTGTCAAGATAACTATCATTAGGAATAAGAGCAGAAGTAAAACTTAAGAAATGGCACTCACTGTAAATGATTCATTCTGTACAGTGCAGTACCTGCCTCTCCATTACAGCAATGGGCTTGGAGTTTATTTACATACTTGATATAGAATTATAAATAGTTTTTCTGTGTGAGATTTTTTTCATCAGCTAGATTACTGTAACTTGTATGACAGGTTATAGTAAAACTTGAAATTGTTGTTATGGGTTTCCACAATATGTAACATTTTCATCCCATCCCACAAAAACTAAAATTCTGAGACATGGACCTTCACACTGAAAAATAAAAATGCGAGGTTTGTTGAGTAATGCAACACTTTTTTTCTCGGTCAGTTTCGGTTGGAAAAATGCAGAATTTGTTGTGGGACATCGTAAAATATTCCTGCTTCAGCCCTTATAGTTTCATGAAGGTCCCGATAGTTGGCAGTGCTATACGTAGCCTTCAAAATGACATCTGTAATGGAAGGTGCAGTCCAAGCAGAGAGCTGTCACTGAGTTGGAATACTGAAAGGGATATGCTTTCTGGGTTCTTCACTACCTAACAAATGGCTCTGAGCACTATGCGACTATCACTACCTAATACAAGACCACAAAGAGCAAAGAAGGATTATCTGTACGGAACTACTTGCATATTACAAGGCTGATCATGAAAACGTTTTGTCGAACATTGACACAGGTGATGAAATGTGGGTTCACTGTTTCAAACTGGAAACAAAGCAGCAATCCATGGAGTAGCAGCACACCACTTCTCCTCAGAAGAAAAAGTTTGAAGCCACACCCTCAGCAGGTAAAGTCATGGTGACGATCTTCTGGGAATCTACAGAGGTTATTCTGTTCGATTTTTTCCTCATGCTGCAACGATCAACTCTTAAATGTACTGTGCTACCCTCCGGAAACTAAAGAAACGACTTCAGCATGCATGAACTACTACTTCTTGATGACAACGCAAGGTCTCGCACAAGTCTGCGAGAGCTCACGAAACTTAATTGGAGTGTTCGTCCTTATCCACCTTCCAATTTCCATCAATTTGGCACAATCGTGGATGCACTCTGCAGGAAGTAGTACATGGATGATGTAGCAAGACATTGGCTCTGATGTTGACCAGTAGAGTGGTACTAAGCAGGCATACAGGGCCTCCCAGTAATGTAGCGTAAGGTTTTGCATTGAATGGAGATTTTGTTGAAAAACAGGGTTTTGTAGCCATAAGGTTGGGGAATAATGTGGTGTATTAGAATCCTGGACAAAAGCAACTTGCTTTCAGAAAAACTTATTGAATGCCCCATATATGTATCGAGGTACTGGCTATGTTGCTTCTAAAAACTAGGAATCCAATTACAAAGATGTTCCTTACAGTTAAACATAGTTCACATTTATGGTATATTGTATGGATAAAACTTACACACACATCTTAATTTTACTCAACACAGTGCATTCCGATTTTTAAATTTTCATGTTGATGTAGCTGGATATACTAATTTTCTTTTTCAGGAACAACAAATAATTTACATATACTTAAAATCAGTTCACTATAAGAACGAAAATTCCCTTTATATACCCATTCTTATTATCAATTAATTTAAGAAATCCGAACAGAAATGTTTCTCTTGCTCACACAATGCTAATGTTGCAGTTCACTGTAAGAATGTAAATACCCTTCATATTCCCATTCTTATTATAAATTAATTTAAATAGTCCAAATAGAAATGTTTCTCTTGCTCACACAATGCCAATGTTGCAGGTACATGCAAACATTTCTTGGTGTATCGAGTTTATAAATAATCATTCCCGATCTTCAGTTGCCTTACTTTCTTCTCCTTCACATGGGTTAAAGCTGTTGCCAGTGCAAAGGGAAAAGCTAAGAGGTTCATATAATCAATTACAGCTAATGTCGACTGTAATTTAATTTTGTACAAACAAAATGTGATAAGGAAACAAAATTAATTACTTGTACTTGGGTAAACTCCACTGATATCTTTCATTGATGAAAAATATCGATTTTCTACACAGTGTAGATAACTGGTTCCACTACAGTTGATTCTCTTGTTATACAAAAGGTTTCTTCAGAGGTTAGTAAATTTTCCCTTCTAAACAAGGACAGGGCAGGATAATGATCTGAAATAATCTAAAATACTGAAGGTATGGATATCATATTAATAAATAAAACAAACAATATCCAAGTAACATTATAAATGCTGCAAGTTTGCTGGTTAGCTGCTTAAGTGAAGAGCTACAAGTAAGCACCAAGAGTGAGCATGATCTACCAATAATGACAATGTCGAATTTCATTTGTGGGGAGGTGCTGCTCTAAAGTGTACTATCTAGTTTCCAATGCTTGTTCTGTATTTACTCTGCACTAGTATTCATATTAATTTATGAAATTTAGTCACAGTTTATTTGGGGCAGGATGCCATAATATGACATGAAGATGATAACAGGAGATGCAAATCTGAAATTTGATGAAGGCTCTGCAAAAAGGTTAATAAGTGGACTATACACTGCACATGATGAGTCAATTGACAACAGGGTAAGATCTCATAACATTTGCATCAGCAAAGAATTTGATCATCACCAATACAATGTTCTAAAAAAAAAAAAGTACATTTAGAAACATGGAACATTACACATGGAAGGTATACTAATCGGACTGACTATACACTGGTGGGCTCAAGACATATAAGTGGAATCAAGGATGTCAAAGCAGGATGAAGAGCAGAACTGGGAAGTGATCAACAACTTGGTTGTAGTTAAAGTAAAGCAAAATATTGACACAAGATTATGATAGGCAACATGCTAAAAAGTAAAAAGACATTAATCTACTGAAAAATGAGAAAATAAAAAGTGAGCATGAGCTAAAGTTACAGAACAGATTTAAAAGTCTGGAAGAAAGAGGAGAAAGAAAAGATGAAAACCAATGGGAAGTCTTCAGTCCAATAGTGATACAGTCTGTAATGGGGCACTAGTAAAAAAGTAAGGACAAAGTATGGTTAAAAGAAGAATGTGGAGAGGCAATAAGGAAGAGAGAAGATTACAAGCAGGGGGTATTTGAGGGCAACACTTCACAATATAGAGAACAATATGCAAAACCAGTTAGGTGATCAGCACAGTACTATCAAGTGGAAAGGGGCAGTTCATCAACAAACAACTAGAAACAGCTGAGGAACCCACGAGACAATACTGACCTTATGAACTATCTTAGAAGATAGGTTAAGGAAAGGCAAATGTATTATAGCATTTGTAGACTTAGAGAAAACTTGACAATGTTGACTGGAATACTCTGAAGGTAGTAGGGGTAAAATACCGAGAGCAGATGGCAGTTATAAGATTCGATGGGCATGAAAGGGAAGCGGTGGCTGAGAAGGATATGAGACAGAATTGTAGTCTATTGCCGATGTTATTCAATCTGTACACTGAACAAGCAGTAAAGGAAACAAAAGAAGAAGAATACGAATTAAAGCTCAGGGAGAATAAATAAAAACTTTGAGGTTTGCCGCAGACATTACAATTCTATCAAAGACAGCAAAGGACTGGGAAAAGCAGTTGAACGAAGTCGACAGTATCCTGAAAGGAGGACATAAGATGAACATCAAAAGAAGCAAAACAAGGATAATGGAAAGTAGTTGTAGTAAATCAGGTGATGCTGTGAGAATTAGATTAGGAAACAACTGAATATGTCCGTAGCAAAAAGGGTATAAAGTGTAGACTGGCAGTGGTGAGAAAAACATTTCTGAAGAGATGTTTGTTAACACAGAATATAGACTTAAGTGTTAAGAAGTCTTTCCTGAAGGTATCTGTCTGGAGTGTAGCCATGTACAGAAGAGAAACATGGATGAAAAAAGTTTAGACAAGCTTTTGAAATGTGGTGCTATACAAGAATGCTGTGGGTTGGATGTGTAGATCACATAACTAATGAGGAGGTACTGAACAGGAGTGGGGAGACAAGAAATTTGTGCACAACTTGGCTAAAAGAAAGGATCGGTTGATAGAACACATTCTGAGACATCAAGTACTACCAGTATAATAATGGAGGTAAGTGTTGGGTGTAAAAACGTAGAGGGAGATGAAGAGATGAATACAGTAAGTAAGAGGGATGTATGATGCAGTAGTTACTTGGAGACGATGAGGGTTACACAGGATAGAGGTGCTTGAAGAGCTACACCAAACTAGTATTCAGATTGAAGATCACCACAACAACAACAAAAACAATAACAATGTATGTTTTTTCCAGAAATGGGTACAGACCAAAAATCACAATGATGTAAAATAATGAAGTTGACTTAGTGGCTGGCTAAGAAGATGGTATGAAAATATGGAAAAGTTATTGAATTTATTCATAGGACCTGAAAGGGCTGAAGAAGATGGACTTATGAACGACCTCAAATAAAAGTGGATGAACTTACACAAAGAAAAGTTGATGCAGTACTATGGCAAATGAACAATACAGCATCAGAATCTGAAGGCATAGCAACAGAACTACTAAACAAAGCTTTATAAGCCTTTATGGATTTATTCTACAGTTTTGGAAGAATGAAAAAAAATTCTGGGTAATGGTAAGGTGGTACTACTACCTTCGTAGAGCATACAAGATCTTTGCAGACTTGCTGTTCCAGAAGCTACTACCTTGAGGTCTGTTCAGGAAATAACTGAACATTTTGAATACACACCAATACTCTGCAATATTACAGTTGGGCAGTACTTTATAATCATGTGCTTTTAATGTGTCCATATCATGTTTAGTTTTCATGATATTGTTATTTGAGTGCAATGTGTTTAAGCATTAGTGGCCATTTTCTGGGGCAAAGGTGCAATGTAAAAATTTTGCCTGGAAGTAGGGAAAACTTTTTTAGAAACATTTTAATTTGTAGGTTGTATGCAATGTTAAAAATGGTTTTTATGATTTAAAAGCAGTCATCAGTCAACTGAATATGATCCTGGACCATGAAGGCCTTCCATTTCAAGTGATGACTCACATGTTCAGAAAATCAAGTATCTGGTGTGTACAAATCACCAATTGACCATTTTGCAATGATTATGCGGAAAAAATCCTCAAAAACAGATGACAGTTGTTGTGAGATAACTCATGGTTCTTAGGCATCCATACACTCAACTCTGTCAATTCATTAGTTTTGTGCCAAAAACAGACGACTATCCTCCTGCAGCTTCTTTACTCACAAGATCTGGCTCCCAGCAGTTTCTTCTTATTTCCAGAATTAAAATCAGTGCTGAAAAGACTCCAATTTCAGACTATCGATGACATCGAAGAAAGTCCTTCTACAAACCTTCAAGGCCACCTCAAATGAAGTCAATCTGAGACTGCTTCATGAAATAGAAACACAGCTGGGAAAAGTATGCAAATAGGAGAGGCGAGTACTTTGAAGGGGCCAAGGACCAATAATCTGTAAAATTAATAATAAAGTGAAAAGAATAAGTTCAGTTATTTTCTAAATAGGCCTTGTATACATACTCGGACAAATTACTGGTGAGAATTTGGTAAAAATGTATAATGTCTATTCATAGATTTTATGAAAACCTACAATAGTATCAGGTACAGAAAGTAGGTGGAAGAATCAGGAATACTTCTGAAACTGATCAGACTGACTAGCATGCGCACTGACAAAACTATATTTAAAATAATAGTTGAAGGTGAAGAAAAGTGTAAAGCAACAAATTTCCCAGCCTGTTTAGTCTAGAGTTGGCGATGGCACTAGAAATGCATAATTTATTGGCAAATGTGATGTAATACTGTTTTTATAGCAGAGGAGGGAGATGAACTAAAAAGGGCATCCAGAGTGTTAGTATAGATAGCAAAACAAATGTTTTGAGGATCAACAAATAGAAAAATGGGCGTACAGCAGCACTTAGAGAAGCTTAAGAACCAGTGGTGGTAATACTGGAGATGGTATGTACATAGTTTAAGAAGACTGTATCCTGCAAATACCCAAGCAGCCTTGTGGATTGAAATAACATGGAGTAGGAGGTAATGAACTGTACGAAGTCTGCAAAAGAGATGTATTTTTGCAATGAACAAACTGTTTTCCAGAAAATGGCTAACAAGAATACTGAATCTCCCTATTTACAAGGTAGCCGTGTGACTAGTCTTAAACATACGGGGCTAAGACAATTGACACAGAGCAAGAAGGTGGAGAGGAAAATTAATCTTTGAAAACAAGTTGTTAAGAAAAAAAATTGGGCCAGTGTTTGAGTATGGAAGTTTTAGAAAAAATGCAGAAATCTGTTGGCTGTACAATGAGCTAGATGTGACAGAAGTAACAAGGAGCAGGAGAACTTAATTGGTGGGGAATGTACTGAGAGAGGAGGAAGGGATGGTAAAAACAGTACTAGAAGGAAAGACACAAGGAAGGAGACTCAGTGTTAGACCAAAGCTTATGTGGCAAAATCAAGCCAGGAAAGATCTGAACTCTCTGGTGGACCATAAGAACAGTAAACAATGAAAGAGGCAAAATAGTGAGGCTATGACCCAACTTCACTTTTCATGTCTATGCGAAAGGTAATGTATCATCATTTATTTAGGGTAAAAGGTAAATTCGTTTAATATTGTGTAATTTACTTGTGAAATGACCCAAATACTTGATTATTTTCTAAGGTCACTATTGTTTTCCTGACAGACAAATGGAAAATCCCAGATGGATTACAATTATGTATATTGCCAACCAGCATGGATTCCGAAAACATCAATCATGTGAAACCCAACTTACACTTTTCTCACATGAAATACTGAAAGCTTTGGATCAAGGCAGTATAGATGCAGTATTTGTTGATTTTTTAGAAGCATTTGACTCAGTATCACACCTACACCTTTTGTCAAAAGTTCAATCATATAGGGTATCACAAGAAATTTGTGACCAGATTGACAACTTTTTGGTAGGGAGGACACAATATGTTATCTTGGATGGAGAACCACCATCAAATGTAGAAGTAACTCTGGGTGTGGCCCAGGGAACTGTGTTGGGACCCTTGTGTTCATATTGCATATTCATGACTTATGGACAATATTAATAGTAACCTCACACTTTTTGCAGACAATGCAGTTATCTATGAGGAAGTACAGTCTAATAAAGGCTGCATAAATGTTCAGACAGATCTTGTTAAGATTTCAAGGTAGTGCAAGGACTGACAACTTTCTTTAAATGTTCAGAGATGTAAAATTGTGAACTTCAAATAAAATGAAAAAATGTAGTACCCTATGACTATAATATCAATGAGTCACTGTTGGAACCGACCAGCTCATACAAATACTTGGGTGTAACACTTGTAGCGATATGAAACAGAATGACCACATAGGCTCAGTTGTGGGTAAAGGACGTGGGGACTTCGGTTTATTGGAAGAATACTGAGTAAGTGCAAACACTCCACAAAGGAGATTGTTTAAAAATCACTGGTGTGACCCATTCTACACTGAAGCACAAAAGAAACTGGTAAAGGCATGCGTATTCAAGTACAGAGATATGTAAACAGGCAGAATACGGCACTGCGGTCAGCAACGCCTATATAAGACAGCAAGAGTCTGGCGCAGTTTTTAGATCGGTTACTGCTGCTACAGTGGCAGATTATCAAGATTTAAGTGACTCTGAACATGGTTTTATAGTCGACACACAAGCAATGGGACACAGCAACTCCTAGATAGCAATGAAGTGGGGATTTTCCCATGCGAACATTTCACGAGCGTACCATGAATATCAGGAATCTGGTAAAACATCAAATCTCCGACATTGCTACGGCTGGGAAAAGATCCTGCAAGAATGGCACCAACGATGACTGAAGACAATTATTCAATATGACAGAAGTGCAACCCTTCCGCAAATTGCTGCAGATTTCAATGCTGGGTCATCAACAAGTGTCAGCGTGTGAACCATTCAACGAAACATCATCGATAATGGCTTACAGAGCCAAAGACCCCTACTCTGGTAATCTTGATGACAGCACAACACAAAGCTTTACGCCTCGCCTGGGCCTGTCAACACTGACATTGGACAGTTGATAACTGGAAACATGTTGCCTGGTTGGATGAGTCTCATTTTAAATTGTATCAAGTGGATGGATGTGGATGGGTATGGAGACAACCTCATGAATCCATGGACCCTGCATGTCAGCAGGGGACAGTTCAAGCTGGTGGAGGCTCTGTAACAGTGTGGGACATGTGCAGATGGAATGATATGGGACCCCTGATATGTCTCGAGACGACTCCAACAGGCGACATGTACTTAAACATCCTGTCTGATCACCTGCATTCATTCATGTCCATTGTGGATTCCGTCAGACTTGGGTGATTCCAACAGGACAGTGTGACATGCATGTCCAGAATTGCTACAGAGTGGCTCCAAGAACACTGCTGGCCTCCAAACTCCTCAGACATGAACATTACTGAGCATATCTGGGATGCCTTGCAACGTGCTGTTCAGAAGAGATCTCCACCCCCTCTTATGCTTATGGATTTATGGACAGCCCTGCAGAACTCATAGTGTCAATTCCCTCCAGCACTACTTCAGACATTAGTCGAGTCCATGACATGTTGTGTTGCGGCACTTGTGTGTGTTCACGGGAACCCTACACAATATTAGGCAGGTGTACCAGTTTCTTTGTCTCTTCAGTGTAGAATATTGTTCAAGTTGGACCCATAACAAACAAGGCTAAAGAGGGAATATTGAACATATACAGAGAAGGGCAGCATGAGAGGTTAAGTTTTGTTTAATCCGTGGGAGCGTGTTACAATGATGCTCAAGAAACTGAACTGGCAGATCCTTGAAGACAGACATAATGTGTCCCAAGGAAATCTACTAACAAAGTTTCAAGAACTGGCTTTGAATGATGACTCTAGGAATATACTACCACCACCGAAGTATTGCTCACATAAGGATCATGAGGACAAGATTAGAATAATTACAGCGCAAACAGAGGCAGTCAAACAATTATTCTTTCCACACTCCATACGTGAATGGGATGGGAAGAAACCCTAATAACTGGTACAATGGGACATACCCTCTGCCATGCACTTCACGGTGGTTTGCAGAGCTGGATGGAGAGAAGACCAATATTTATCAAACAGAAGTAATGTACTGAGCAGCAGCAAAGCTTTTAGAAAAAGACAATGAATTGCTAATCTTTGAAGAAATGGTGGGTAGGGGCACATGTTTTCTGGCACCAAACACAGTCCCAGTAAGTGAACATGAAATATTCTGTTTACTTTTTTTTGGGAGCAAATGTGTTTCGAAGTGAATGTTATTATTACTAATTTTCATTTATCAAAGGACACAGAAGATGGTGGGTAGCTTATGGGAAGAACTATCTAAATCTAGAGCAATGCACAACCACAAAATAATTGGGTGTCACATTAGACAGAGCAACCACCTACAGGAAACAGTGCATGCCACAAAGCATGAAGTAGCTGCTCAAAATATCATTTTGCGTAAACTAGCAGGCACTACATGGGTTGCACAGCCCAGGCCAGTAAGGACGACAGCTTTAACCTTGTGTTACTCAGCTGCAGAGCATGTGTGCCCTCTGTGGTTTAACTCCAGCCATGCCAAACAGCAGGACATAACTCTCAATGAATCATACTGCATACTCACAGACAGTCTGAGACCAGTACCGAATGATATGCTGTACTGCCTAGCTGGTATCACTTTCCCAAGCATTGGACGTGAAATGTCATCAAGGAAAGAAAAAACTAAATCGTTTACATCTATGGTCCACCCCCTCCCCCCTTTCTGAATACCAATGCATGCTGCATACTCACAGGCAGTATGAGACCAGTACCGAACAATATGCTGTACTGCCTAACTGTATCACTCTCCCAAGCATCAGATGTGAAATGTCAGCAAGGAAAGAAAAAACTAAATTGTTTACATCTATTGCCACCCCCTTTTTGAATACCAAGAGCTCATCAGTGACATAAATCTACTAGTAGTTTCCCATATACAAGAGAAAATCGCATTAATAAACTTCAAAAAAGCAAAGTAGAAGTACGACAAAAAATAGTCCACCTCCGAGATTACCAAAGGAAGAACTACTCCCAGGACATGCAGAGGAGTAAAACATATGGAAATCTTTGAACAGACTATGTTCTAGAGTTGCAATAACCAGGAGCAACATGAATAAATGGGGATTATCAGGTGAACTCGTGCCATACGATTGTGGACAAGAGTGGACTACTATTCATCTCATGAAGTGTGAATATGCCAAAGCACTTACACTGTTGAGCAGTTCATTATGGCTACCCCAAAGGTAATAGATGTGGCCAACTTTTGGTCTAAAATTTCCTAGCTATGTAATATGACATGTTACCTAGCTATATAATATGACATGTTACATGTCTGTTTATATACAGTTCATTGTTATATATGATATGTTGATGGTTCTGATACAATTAAATAAAAACTGAAATAGGAAACCTAGACTCAGTATCTGCATACAGATGCAGTTTTGAGTGTTATTTGCAGTGTCACAAACTTACGACATTACACCGTACAGTTCTTTTTTTCTTTTGATATTAAGTTGTTCTATAAACATTTAAGTTTATTGCCTAACCTGTGATCTTTGTTCCACTTGTCTCTCTATAGGGCGAAGATTATGAAAAGTGAGCACACATTCCACTGTAACATAAACAAAAAATATGTACTATAGTACTAGTAGGAGGGGATCATAGTTAATTAAACGTGTGATGACTGCATCATTGATTCATTGTTATGTCACATCGTGGAAGACAGGTTTTAGATGAGGGTTTAGTAGAACTGAAGAACGAATTATGTAACAAGGTTGTTACACATAAATGTAAGCTACATTTCACCAGTTAATTTTGTTGATTGCTTTAACCATTAAGAATCTATAGGAGGCTTGTATGTACATGTATAGGTTTGTGCGTTAGGAGGAAATATAACAAGCAGAGTGAGTTGTTCAGGGGCCTAACCCTTATACAAGATGGGATATAAGGGAAATACTAGTTTTATATCACACCGATGAAGATAGTATAGGTCACTGATGATGATGCATTTATTTTGAGGTGTATCATGATATCTTACACCACAATTAACTGAGACTTGATAAGCATACTGTCATATGCATACAGCTTACACTAATGAGGATAGTGCAGGTCATAGATGATGATGCATGTATTTTGAGGTGTATCATCACAATTTACTGAGACTTGATAAGCACACACTGTCAGATTCATTGAACTTTGTGTGGAATATAATGTTAAAAAAATCTGTGTCTCTCAATAATTGCTATAACTTAAGATACTAAGTACACATGAGAGAGAGAAAGAGAGAGAGAGAGAGAGAGAGAGAGAGAGAGAGAGAGAGAGAGAGACGGTTACAGGGCAATAGTCAATAGTGCAGTATCAAATTCACTCTGACTTTTTAATATCCCGCAGCAACAAAAACAATGAAGACGTACAGACATGACACATACATTATAAAAACAAGCATGAGGCTGTATTTTCTGTATAGTAATTTCAATTATATTCCTGCATAATAGGCTATATGAAATGGAAAATTGTTAGCCAGTCTCCTAAAGATATCCTTTCGCTTCTATAGCTCCTCTTATCTTATTTATACACAAACATAAACAATTTTAATAACTAAAATATGTGTACACAAAATTTAGATGACATCATAAATATGTACACAAGAATACCAATGCACAATGAAATGAAGTTCTGTGCATATTTATCAACATCGTGAAAAAAAGATTGAGGGATAACAGTTTTTGTTGTGCTGTCTAAGTGAAGGTTGCTACTACTTGAAGATATCTAGCTGTGCAGACTGCGATCCACATGAATCGCTGTCAGTAGCTAAATCTTCCAGTGTAAGTGGAGGTACAGCCACCTCACGCCTCCATGGACTGAGGAGGAGGTGGTGGTCCAGTGAGGAGGATGCCTGGGTCTTGCTCATATGGAGGTTCGAGTGTTTCGTATTCTGGATGCTGTTGCTGTTGTTGTTGATCCTGCTGCTGCTGCTGCGGCTGTTGTTGTAGAGGTTGCTGTTCTTCATGCTGTTGCTGCTGCTGTTCTGTTTGGTAACCATATTCTTCTGGTTGCTCATACTGTTGGTGGGGAGGGTACTCGACTTGTTCTTCATAGCCTTGTTGTGAATCATACTGTCCTGTTTCAAGTCTCCTGTCTCTTGTTTCATTTTGCTCCTCTCCAAATGTGTTACCTGAAATTAAAAAAAAAAAAAAAATATTCAACTAGTGTTGATGAGATGAACAGTACATGCAAAACTCCAATTAAAACTTAGTATTATTATGCAAATACTACTAATAATTAATAATATAATGAAAATACAGCAGTGTTTACTAGTAAAGTCAACTATTGCACCTCATCTATCAAAGGCACAAATAATTTTAATCATCAGCTGGAAGTGTTCTTAATATGTGCAACATATGTTCATCTACGATTCCAAATACTTTTGGGGACAAAGTTTCAGTGCAACATTTTAAGCATCTAGTAACATAAAGCCTTTAAGTATTTATATCCTGTAGTTCAGAATACTTGTGCATCACAAACAGGTTACAGTTGCAGTTTCTGGAATGAAAAAAATGCAAGCAAATGAAACTAAGCTTGAAAATTGACATTGTTGTCATGCATTCATGACCACTTAAGAACATCCAGGTCTATAAATGTGTGGTTTTCAACCAAATATAACCTGCCAACAAATGCTTCTGCAGCATTCATTCATTTTATTGAAAACAATTTAACGTCTTTTCACTGTGGATTTATACACAGTGGTGGTTTGCAAACTTTTGAAGCACTGTCTAGAGCAGACAGGCAGAGACCAGTAATTTCAAATATTTCTAATCTGGATAAGCATGTGCAGATCCCATTTGTGAACAGAGGAGAGTTCACTTTCAGGGACAGGGCAATGATGACAATCAGCCTCCAGCAGAAGACCAAAACATGTCATATTATTCTATTAGAAGCAAGTTACCACATCACAAGTGGCAAACATTATTCAATCAATAGTCACTTTTTAAAGTCGGGTTAATCATTTACACAAATATTGTTTACCTGAGTTCACAGATGTAGTATGCAATTTCACTGTACTGTTGAAATAAATCTCAACAATTTGCATATGTTGGGATTTAAGTTATGTTAGAATTTACATCTTTCAACTAAAAACTGGTACAAAAAATTATCTGACTGGTGTGGCATTCTCCATTGCTATCATCATTATTAATAAAGACCCCATCAGATGAGATCAGACACAAAGAAAACAAGAATATGAAATGCAGTCTTGAAAAGAGCTGTGGTATTGTCCACTGACCACCGTTTCCAAACTTGGAAATTACATCTTCTCTGAAACTACATCAACATCTGTAATTACTGCTGATGTAAGATTTCCTTGACTCACTGATCATTCCTGTGCAGCTGTAATACGCCCAAGTGATTTGATAAATATAGAAGCTGTCTATCGAAAAAATAATCTCTTTTACATTGTCTTGTTCTTTTCAAAAAATTGCAAATACATTTAATTTTATTGTTAATGTTGTTCCATTCCAGAGTTTCAGTTTTAGATTGTACAATCACCGAAATTATCATAAATCTCTCACATCTAATAATTATGAATAACTACTAGCTTTCCACTTCCTTGTTAGAAACAGTGATTAAGTCTCTTGTATTGGTTTTTGGAGTTGTATAGAAAATTGGATAGCTGGATTCCTGTTGTCATGTCCTAATTCATGAATCACGGGCAACGTATGAGTGACCAAGTAAGTGGTCCTGACAGTCAGGATACCAGTTACATTGGAATAAGGCTGGGCATCTCGGACATATTCCAAGTCGTGGTCACCTTTGTGCTCAGACAGCAAAGACTACCAAATCCACTGGTTAGTCCCTCAACCGTTAGGGGTAAAACCAAATGGGACCCGGGGCAAGTAAGGCTAGCAACCTGCTTCCCTGGTACTTTAAATATGATGCTGGCAACAATCAGAGCAAAATGCCTCGGACCTTTGGAGGTGACGGAGTCCCACCTCTAATTGACAAACCAGGGATTCCTAAGATACGACTCGGCAAACAAATGGTAACGAGATGGGGAGCTATTAATATCAATGGGGGGTTACTCTGGGAAGAAGGTAGAGTTGGCAGAGGCTGCAAGTAAGATGGGGTTGGACGTTTTAGCTGTTAGTGACATTTGGATAAGGGGTGAAAAAGAAGAGGAAGTGGGAGAATACAAGGTTTACCTGTCAGGAGTCAAAGCAGGAATAGCACAATGGGGTGTAGGGCTTTACATCAGGAAAGAAATGGAATCCAGCATAGTTGCAATAAGGTACGTAAACGAATGACTGATGTGGATAGATTTGACAGTGTCTAACAAGAAAATTAGGATTGTGTCAGTATATTCGCATTGTGAAGGGACAGATCAAGATAAGATGGATAGTTTTTATGACGCACTCAGTGACGTAGCTGTTGGAGTAAAGGACAAGGACAGTGTTCTGCTCTTGGGTGATTTTAATGCCAGGATTGGAAATCGAACAGAAGGGTACGAAAAGGTTATGGGTAAATTTGGAGAGGATATGGAGGTCAACAGGAATGGGAAACAACTCTTGGATTTCTGTGCCAGTATGGGCTTAGTAATCACAAACTCCTTTTTTAAACATAAGAAAATTCACTGGTATACTTGGGAAGGCAGGGGAACCAGATCTGTCATTGACTATATAATAACAGATCAGGAATTCAGGAAGGCTGTGAGGGATACACGTGTATTCAGGGGATTCTTTGATGACACTGATCACTATTTAATCTGCAGTGAAATCGGTATTGTGAGGCTGAAAGTGCAGCAGGTCAGGTCCATATGTAGGAGGACAAGAGTGGAGAAACTTCAGGATAAGGAAATTAGGCACAAGTACATAACAATGATCTCAGAAAGGTACCAGTTAGTTGAATGTAGTCAATTACAGTCATTGGAAAAGGAATGGACAAGGTACAGGGACACAGTACTAGAAGTGGCTAAAGAATGTCTTGGAACAGTAGTGTGTAAAGGTAGGATAAAGCAAACAGCTTGGTGGAATGACACAGTCAAGGCAGCCTTTAAAAGGAAAAAGATGGTGTATCAAAAATGGCTACATACTAGAACTCAGGTAGACAGAGAAAGTTATGTTGAAGAAAGAAACAAAGCCAAACAGATAATTGCAGCATCCAAGAACAAATCTTGGGAAGACTTTGGAAACAGGTTGGAGACTTTGGGTCAAGCTGCTGGAAAACCACTCTGGACTGTAATTAGCAGTCTTCGAAAGGGAGGTAAGAAGGAAATGACAAGTATTATGGACAGGTCAGGAAAACTGCTGGTATCCTGTTGATGCCTTGTGCAGATGGAGGGAATATTTTGAAGAGTTGCTCAATGTAGGTGAAAATATGATCAGTAATGTTTCAGATCTCGATGTACAATGGGATAGGAATGATGATGGAAATAGGATCACATTTGAGGAAGTGGAGAAAATGGTCAATATGTTGCAGTGCAATAAAGCGGTTGGGGTGGATGAAATTAAGTCGGAACTCATCAAATACAGTGGAATGTCAGGTCTTAAATGGCTACACAGGATAATTGAAATGGTGTGGGAGTCGGGACAGGTTCCATCAGACTGTACGAAAGCAGTAATCACACCAATCTTTAAACATGGAAACAGAAAAGATTGTAACAACTACAGAGGTATCTCTGTAATCAGTGTTGTGGGTAAAATCTTCTCAGGTATTGTTGAAAGGAAAGTTCGAGTATTAGTTGAGGACAAATTGGATGAAAATCAGTGTGGGTTTAGGCCTCTTAGAGGTTGTCAGGACCAGATCTTTAGCTTATGGTAAATAATTGAGAAGTGTTACGAGTGGAACAGGGAATTGTATCTATGCTTTATAGATCTAGAAAAGGCATATGACCATGTTCCTAGAAGGAAATTGTTGTCTGTTCTACGAGATTATGAAAAGGAGGCAAACTTTTGCAAGCAATTAAAGGTCTTTACATAGATAGTCAGGCAGCAGTTAGAGTTGACAGTAAATTGAGTTCATGGTTCAGAGTAGTTTCAGGGGTAAGACAAGGCTGCAACCTGTCTCCACTGTTGTTCATATTATTTATGGATCATATGTTGAAAACAATAAACTGGCTGGGTGAGATTAAGATATGTGAACACAAATTAAGCAGACTCGCATATGCGGATGACTTAGTTGTGATGGCAGATTCAATTGAAAGTTTGCAAAGTAATATTTCAGAGCTAGATCAGAAATGTAAGGACTATGGTATGAAGATTAACATCTCCAAAACGAAAGTAATGGCAGTGGGAAAGAGATATAAACGGACTGAGTGCCAAATAGGAGGAACAAAGTTAGAACAGGTGGACAGTTTCAAGTACTTAGGATGCATATTCTCACAGGATGGCAACACAGTGAAAGAACTGGAAGTGAGGTGTAGCAAAGCTAATGCAGTGAGCGCTCAGCTACGATCTACTCTCTTCTGCAAGAAGGAAGTCAGTACCAAGACTAAGTTATCTGTGCACCGTTCAACCTTTCGACCAACTTTGTTGTATGGGAGCGAAAGCTGGGTGGATTCAGGTTACCTTATCAATAAGGTTGAGGTTACAGATATGAAAACTCGCATTCGGGAGGACGACGGTTCAATCCCGCGTCCGGCCATCCTGATTTAGGTTTTCCGTGATTTTCCTAAATCACTCCAGACAAATGCCGGGATGGTTCCTCTGAAAGGGCACGGCCGACTTCCTTCCCCATCCTTCCCTAATCCGATGAGACCGATGACCACGCTGTCTGGTCTCCTTCCCCAAAACCAACCAACGGATATGAAAGTAGCTAGGAAGATTGCAGGTACTAGTAGATGGGAACAATGGCAGGAGGGTGTCCACAATGAGGAAATCAAAGAAAAACTGGGAATGAACTCTATAGATGTAGCAGTCAGGGCAAACAGGCTTAGATGGTGGGGTCATGTTACATGCATGGGAGAAGCAAGGTTACCCAAGAGACTTATGGGTTCAGCAGTAGAGGGTAGGAGGAGTCGGGGTAGGCCAAGGAGAAGGTACCTGGATTCGGTTAAGAATAATTTTGAAGTAATAGGCTTAACATTAGAAGAGGCAGCAATGTTAGCACAGAATAGGGGATCACTGAGGAATTTTATAAGGGGGACTAAGCTCCAGAGTGAACGCTGAAAGGCATAATCAGTCTTAAACGATGATGATGATGATGAGCAAGAATGAGAGAAGTTTTAACAGATGGCACAGGAATATATTATTACTGTTCACTCAGGACACTTCTTGAACCATGATAAAAGCATAGACTGCAGTTGTTAACATGAGTGCCCATAGAAGAAAGAGAAGGCAAGAGGGCTGCTGAAGTATGAGAAATGAAAAAAGACTAGGGTGAAGTATTTTTAGATCAGAAAAGAATGACTTTTTACAGTGAAGCAGAACTATAGTCAGAGGATGTGATAGCTCTCATTTTTTGACACTGCCTTCATTGTGACATATGTCCAATGAAATTATAAACTATGTGTAGAAAATTTAAAGGAAACCATTGCTGTGGAGTGCAAATAAATATCAGGTTGATTGTTTATTCTACATGTACACCTTCATAACACAGATCCATACTAAAAAGAATACTAGAATACACGAGTTTTTAGATGTAATCAGTTTTAATTAGAAGACTCAGTTTTGGATATTCGTCTCTCTAGTGTCATCCAAATACAGAAAATCAGCAAAATTAAACTGACTTCAGAAAATTTACTCTGAATAATTTAAGCTCACAGCAGACACTATAGCCTGAAGCTGCACTGTTTTTACAACAGTATCGGTTGTAGAATGTGGAAGCAGAAGGATTTATATTAAGCAAGAGAACCACAACGATATAAGCCATTAAATTAAATACTAAAGCAGGATACTTAGTGCAGTAATATAGCAAGAAAGCAGAGATGATGGAACAGCCTCCGAGCTAATGTGTAGCATAATATCATTTAACTAAGTATTATTTACAAAACATATTTACCCAATAGTTCAAAAATTAACACTGATAAAAATGAATGAAAAATTCAAAATTAATTAGGTTAAGTTATGCACTTTGTATTTGTTACAGCTTTTAACATGCCCATGTTGAATGATACATAACCTGAAAAGTGAATATAAAATTGCTTGTTTTTCTTGCTGTTATTCATAAATTAGGTGAAGAAAATGAGTATTATTCTAGTGTCTACAGCTATTGTTTCATTACATATTTAATTAGAGAAGAATGTTTCATGTATCCAAACCTAACTTGCTGCCAGAAACAGTGAGAGCAAGCACTCATTAAAGGTTATAGGTCGCAAACCATTGTATTTTGTTTGTAATATTTCTTTCATTGAGCATAAATAATGTGAATTGCAGCCCTATTGGTGACACTGATTTTATACAGATGCTGGCCCTTCTTGCAATTCAATTTTTTTTAGTCTCTTGCTGAAATACTTGTTGCAATTTTCACTTCTAAAGAGCTATAGGGAGTATTTTATAAGTTGATTCATGAAATACTGACTCAGACAGTACACAGGATATATAAACACGTCCACTGATTTGTACACTGTGTTTAATAACAAAGGTAAGAAAAACTCATAATAGGGAAGAGCAACCATTCAGCTATAGTGGGTTTATGAATGAAGCACACAACCAAGTAACAGAAAATGGCATTCACACTAGCCTCCAAGCACTATCTGTCTTCCTTTAAGTGTTTCCGTGCTCCATCTCATCTTTCCTTTATTTTGTGTTACTCCATCGAGGGATTTATGTAATTATAACAAAAACTTAGCTGTACCAACTTCCAAAAATTGCTGCAGAGTCAAAGGAAAGTTTCATTTAATCTATGAATCCCCCATAGGTCTCCCAATTTTAAGCAATGTTTAGTATGCTGATGATTTGTTTTCCACATCATATTACGCAGAAGAAAACTTTCAAAATGTTACGCTAAACTCTGATTTTTCAACCTTTCAGAAGCAAACAATTCCTGTTTGAAAAATTGGAAACTATATGTGGATCTGTCTACTACAAATGAAAGATATTGCAGAATTAAGGGTGAGGCAAAATACGGTTTAATCCTGCCATTTCATGTTCACTTTGCCAGATAAGTAAGAAATGTGCTGACAGTATTTTCAGCATCTATATATCTTGTTTGTGGTAAGAGGCAACTAGCTTCTGTATGTGGTTCCATCTGCTGCATGGAAGAGGTTGGCTAAATGAAGTGTGTGCCTGATGTTGAAGGCAGCACTGGTCTTTGTTCAGCACTGTTCAGAGAGAGACCAAATATGTGGTGGTGGTGGTGGTGGTTAGTGTTTAACGTCCCGTCGACAACGAGGTCATTAGAGACGGAGCGCAAGCTCGGGTTAGGGAAGGATTGGGAAGGAAATCGGCCGTGCCCTTTCAAAGGAACCATCCCGGCATTTGCCTGAAACGATTTAGGGAAATCACGGAAAACCTAAATCAGGATGGCCGGAGACGGGATTGAACCGTCGTCCTCCCGAATGCGAGTCCAGTGTGCTAACCACTGCGCCACCTCGCTCGGTAGACCAAATATGTCTTGTGGCCATTGAAAACACTGAAAAAAATACTACTGAAACTGGTCCACATTTGTATTTCCAAACATCTGCTTCACTTGGTTGAGCTATGAGTACAGGGGTTTGTTATATTCTGTGATTACCCATGTATAGTAGCAGCATTACATATTGGTAGCAGACTTGCATTTAATTAGACAATGTTCATGCACTTTTTTTTACACATTTTACATTCCTTCACATTATTGTGATTGATTCATGCGAACAATATTTATGCAGCAATTTTAAATTATCAAGTATGATTCTCGCTGTTCAGAAACTCATTCCATTTTATTTAGTACAGCTTCTGCAACCAGTTAATTTCTTGACCACACAATGACATTTCTAAACAAGCTGATCCTTACATTTGGTAACTGAATATTGTGAATTTGTGGTAACATTTGAAAACACATAGCCTAAGATGGTTGCAACTGACATGTTTCTGTCAAGTTTCAATGTGTCACATCTAGTATCAGATCTATTTCCTAATATAACTTTTATAGTTTCAACACAATTTCAATACACACGTGAATCTTAGGCCAAATTCTATAGCCGCATGGGGTAGCCGCACGGTCTAAGGGATCTTGCTATGGCTCGCGCGGCTCCTCCCATCAGAGGTTCGAGTCCTCCCTTGGGCATGGGTGTGGTGTTGTCCTTAGCGTAAGTTAGTTTAACTTAGATTAATTAGTGTGTAAGCTTAGGGACCGATGACCTCAGCAGTTTGGTCCCATAGAACTTACCACAATTTTTTTCCAAATTCTATATTTTTGTCATTGCTTTATCCATAAGTAAATTTGTTTTGCCTACTGATGACTTAAATTCATACCAGTGATCACATTTGTTTCATAATCTCTCTGTTTCATTTAGATTTAGGTCCTCTTCAATACAGTTACACTATGTGATCATAAGTATCTGGACACCTGGCTGAAAATGACTTACAAGTTCGTGGCGCCCACCATCGGTAATGCTGAAATTCAATATGGTGTTGGCCCACCCTTAGCTTTGATGATAGCTTCCATTCTCGCAGGCATACGTTCAATCAGGTGCTGGAAGCTTTCTTGGGGAATGGCAGCCCATTCTTCTTGGAGTGCTGCACTGAGCAGAGGTATCGATGTTGGTCGGTGAGTCCTGGTAAGAAGATGGAGTTCCAAAACAACCCAAAGGTGTTCTATAGGATTCAGGTAGGACTCTGTGCAGGCCAGTCCATTACAGGGATGTTATTGTCATGTAACCACTCCGCCACAGGCCACACATTATGAAGAGGTGCTCAATCATGTTGAAAGATGCAATCGCCATCCCCAAATTGCTCTTCAAAAGTGGGAAGCAAGAAGGTGCTTAAAACATCAATGTAGGTCTGTTCTGTGATAGTGTCATGCAAAACAACAAGGGGTGCAAGTCCCCTCCATGAAAAACATGACCACAACGTAACACCACTGCCTCTGAATTTTACTATTGGTACTACAGGTGTTGGCAGATGACATGCACCGGGCATTCGCCATACCAACATCCTATCATCGGATTGCTACAATGTGTACTGTGTTTTGTCACTCCACACAACATTTTTCCACTGTTAAATGACCCAATGTTTATGCTCCCTACACCAAGTAAGGTGTCGTTTGACATTTACTGGCATGATGTGTGCCTTACAAGCAGCCGCTTGACAATGAAATCCAAGTTTTCTCATCTTCCTCCCAATCATCATAGTAATCCTGCAGTGGATACTGATGCAGTTTGGAATTCCTGTGTGATGATCTAGATAGATGTCTGCCTATTCTATTACACATTACGAGCCTCTTCAACTGTCGGCGGTCTCTGTCAGTCAACAGACGAGGTCGGCGTTTACGCTTTTGTGCTGTATGTGTCCCTTCACTATCACTATCACATTGGAAACAGAGGACCTAGGGATGTTTAGGAGTGTGGAAATCTCACTACAGACATATGACACAAGTGACACTCAATCACTTGACAATGTTCAAAGTCTGTGAGTTCCGCGGAGCACCCCATTCTGCTCTCTTATGAAGTCTAATGACTACTGAGGTCGCTGATATGGAGTGCCTGGCAGTAGGTGGCAGCACAATGCACCTAATATGAAAAACGTATGTTTTTGGGGGTTTCTGGATACTTTTGATCACATAGTGTAAGTTTGCGAAAAATTTGTACGAGGAAGCAAATGAAATTTATTGAACTTGTTTTTATATGTTTGTTGATATCTTTTCTGTAAATAAATTGTCAGTATATGCTCTTCTCATTTTAGTGTTCTGTGGCAACTGACTTTCTGAGAAAATGATTCCTCTTTTACACTTTGGTGTGTTACATTTAACTCCTGGTTGTTTAGAAATGACAAGATATCTATCTTTCTCTGTTATTTCCCTATTTAGATGTGAAGGGTCCATACAGTGCAATAATATTCTATTTTTAATTTCTGAAAGGCCTTAGGCTATTCTAATATCAAATACAACACACATATTTCATATCATGGATAGCATTCATTACGAAACATTTGTAATAAATGTAGGTTATGTGATGCTTATTACTGTTTATTTCATGCCAAGAGGACTGCAATTTAAGTATTAGGTTTAGCATTTCATCGCACAGTCAGTCACAGATAGAATAGACTACTTAAATTGTGTACTTTAATTATTTATATTTGATCTTTATTTTTTGTGTTGCAGCTACTTTAAAATGTATTTCATCTTGTTACTCAATTACCTCTCCACTCTTCAGTCCCAAATGAGACTGCAAGTTTGTTATTTAAATAATCTATGTTACTTTGTAGCCCGGCCATCTCTTCCCTGTAAAATAAATAAATATTACACCACAAAAAATTATATTGACATAAGAAATGTGTGTGGACAGGAAACAAGCAAAGATTTTGGGGCTGGCAGTACGCTTTCTACCAAATATGTGAATGCAGACCATCTTTAACACCAATTTGTCATAACATAACCCAAACATTGACAAAGACCACATCTATTCGCAGTCAAAACAGTTCAAGGTATTTCCAAACTCTGTTGCTGTTTTCCTTAGATATTTACCACACACATTTCAGAACCTAACCTGTATTTCCTTTTCTGCTGATAGTTCATCAGAAGCACTAAGCTTAATATTTTCCTTTTGCAGCTCCTTATAGTTTTTCCACACCTGCTCAAGCTTTCCCAGTAAATTCACATTCTCCCCCTTTAATGCTGTTTTTTCTTCCCTGCAAACATGACACTTTTGTAAGCAGATAGTTTTTGTTGTTGTTCCAAATACTGAATGTTCAAAGAAACTATAACAGTGTATGCTTAAGCTACATTAGAATTTACTTTCCATGGAGTTAAAATTAATGCAACTGCTTAAAATAGACTAATAACAGATAAGACATGTTATTACAGATTGTTATGAGAATGATGAATGATTTTGGGAGTTTTGATAACATTAAAGTTCAAGAACATTCTCGTCATTTAAGGAATTTTAGTAGCTGCAACATTTTTCAATTGCACAGGAGTCAGGCAGTAATGATACAAATGTTTATCAAACCTACTAAAAGTCACAGGATACATAATGACACACCAATGTTTTAAAATTCATAATTCAGCCAACAGCTCTGCAAGAAACTTTACTGTAAGAAGATAAAAACTGGATTTTGACTGGTTTCTTGGATATCTTACAACCAGCATTAAAAGCCTAGTTAAATTTCAAATTCACCTAACCTCTCTTGCATACAACAGCAATATGGCTGCAAGAACAGCAACAACAACAGAATAAGATTTTTAAATCTTTAAGATTCCATTGCCCAGAGAGTCATGCCAATCTTTGTTCAGGGAGCTAAAAATTTTAATTATTCCATGTATTTACATTTATGAACTGTTTACCTTTATCTGTGCCAATCCAGAATTTTTTATAGGAAACCATTTTCAACACTTATACAACACAAGAAACAAAGATAATGTCATGTTGCCATCTCGTAGGCTAAAACTCTACTCCCACACAAGAAACAAAGATAATGTCATGTTGCCATCTTGTAGACTAAAACTCTACTCCCAGACTTTTCATTATACAGCTATGAAAATTCATAATACATTAAAAATGAAAACCTTTACAGTATGGAATTAGGTTTACTGAAGATAAGATTATGCACCATCCTAGTGCAAAAATTTTATTACTCACTCATGGGATTTTTAAATGATGATGAAGATTTCTTTATAGACTCATAAACAAATTTGTAATGACTTTTGTAAATTAAGATTATTTTTGTTTTTGTTGGACAAACATGATCTATATTGACAAGTCTCCTGTACTTTAAACCAGTGATTTATGTATGTAAGCCATGAGACAATAAAATTCTGATTCTGATACTTTAAGGTATTTGTCTTATCGCAAAATACAAACAGAGGAAGCAAGAAGAAAATAGTATAAGAACATTACATTTCATTAGTATTAATAAGAAATTATATCATCAGAGGACGTCAAATATTGTGTATTAAATGTGTATTAAGCCTGGAATACAACAATAATAATCAATGGCATTTGGCTACACATGTTAGAAAAATTGAACATTCTATTATGAACTTCCTGTTTGCAACATTAATTAACACATATAAGCAGCACAACTCACACACACACACGTGATTCCTGTCTTCAACCCCTGTGGCTGAAAGCAGACTAAAACTGCAACTGAACTTGGCAGGAGCAGCAGTCTGGTGTGGGTGGAGGGGGTAAGGAGGCAACATGGGACAGGGAGGGGAAGGGATAGCAGGGCAAGGGTGAGGACAGAGTAGGCTGCTAAGTGCAGTAGGGAAGTTTGGAGGGAGGGGGAGAGTGGAAAAGGAGAGAAGCAGAGAACGGGGAAAAGAACTAGTGAGTGCATTGGCAGAACATAAGGCTGTGTAGTGCTGGAACTGGAGCAGAGAAGGAGGTAGGTAGGTGAAGATTGCTTTCTGGTTGAAAGCTTAAAATATAGCACTCTTTTCATTGTGCCTGTCTGAGATTCAATGTCTCTCCTATATGTTGAACAGCAATCTATCCATTTCACAATATTGTTGCGACATTAATTACTATCTTCTCCAGTAAACAGCAAGGAATCAGATACAGCAGAATGTGTAGTTGTTTCAACTGAATATCAACAAAGTTGCATAATTAGATATCATCAAGAACATTCATAACACAGAGACGCACCCCCCAACATACACATACACATAGGGAGAGAATTTACAACTAAAATGTTGAAATGAATGAAAGGAAGCAACATGACAAATTTCATTGTATTTCATGCTGTTCAATAAACATAACTGCCTTAACAATGAGAATTAAAATATAAAGGTGGAAAAATAAGAGGAAATAAGAAAAGGCATAATGCTGGGAAAATGTAATAACAATGAAGAATGGAAACTAAAGATATTCAACAGCTGATGTGCTGTGTTTATTCAAACAATGTACTGTCCAGACAGTGGCTTCTCAAGTAAATCAAAAGAAGAAAGACTATGGTTAAATCAGCTGGTGTTGCTGAGGTCATTAGAGATGAAACAGTAGCTAACACTGGGAAGTATAGAAGAAGGAAATCAGCTGTGTTGTTTTCACAGAAACCATTCTTGCATTTGCCTTAAGCAATTACGGAAACAACGGGATACCTACATTTGGTTGGATGAACAGAGATTTGAAACGGTGATCTTTAATGTGTGAGTCCAAAGTCTCACCACAGAGCTACTTCACCTAGTCTCTCACAAAAATCAACCTGTTTCTACTCCTCAGACAATCACTAGCAGCTAACATTTTTTTACAGAAAGACACCTGAATCTAAAACAGCAGCCTTCCCTTAATCCTGAATGAACCACTTTTCCATGTTTAATCAGTCTGTCCATTATTTGTGGATGGTCACACAATCAACCTTTCAATACCTAGTGTGAACATACCTCTGGGCTGCGACAGAATGACGAAACAAACAAACTCTGAGTAAATAATTCTTGTGATAGCAAAAGTCTGTGACGACTGAGTAAGTATCCAGAATGCAAGGTACTTCTACTTAACATTTCTTATACGAATGAAGTTGTACAAACAAATTACTCAGATAGTAAAGAATCAAAATGCTTCTAATTTAATGTTCAGTCTTATTTCTATAGTATATATGTGGTGTTTAGGATTCGATCCCAGGTCTCCTAAGAGCATCTGGCTAGCCAGCAGGAGACCCGGGTTTGAGTCTGTGACAGCACACAATTTCAAATTTCCCCATTGATGTAAATCAATGTTCACTAGCAGCTACATGTTGTAATTCCTTTGTATCTTTATTTCTATCCATTTCTGTATGACAGCATGTTCTATTCAAATGAAAGACATTATGCCAGACCTTACAGTATGCACTGCTTCATGGTCAGCTTGGGAGTGTATGTGAGCATACACCACACTATCAAGAGCTGCCTCTGTGTGCACTACACCAAGCCCTCTATTGTGATAACAGACTTTATTTATCAAATTTTTTTCAAGTGCCTGATATTCTTTGAGCCTGAAAAGCAATTATACTGTTGTTGCCATCCGGTATATATGAAGTATTTACACAGAAAGAAAAATGTATGATCCACATTGACTGAGAATGCACTTTCTTTTCTATATGTCAGCTTGTGAGCTTTCCATTCCTGGGGCCAAAGACACCATCTCCTGCTCATGCTGTTAGTAGCTGCTGTCAAGTTCTCTTCCCTGTGTTCCTATCATGAAACTACAAAATTCTGTTTAAGTTGCTGTTGTACTGGCTTAAGTTACTCTACAAAAGAATGTCCATGATTTATCTCTAGCTTGGGGTTCTTTCGGTCTTATAAACTGATATGCAGTTGGGAGAATGGTGTACTGATCACATGCCCCTCCATATCCACATCCAGTGACATCAGTGGGCTGAGGATGACACGGCAGCCGTTCGGTACTGTTGGGCCTTCATGGCCTGTTCGGGTGGAGCTTAGTTTGGGATTCTTTTACTAATCCACTTTCTCATAAGTCCAGAATAAGACTTACAAGATGTTGTTATTTAACACCTCCTTCAGACCAACCATTCACCACTGTTCTGCATGCCTTACCATACTCTAATCGGTAAACAAAATAACTGACTGAAATACCACATGACTTCATTGGTACTGGTATTTTATTTCAACAAATACTCTTTAATGAGATTTTTAAAAAATAGGGCTTCCATTCTGAGTTTCTTTGTGTAGAACTGTATGTTACTGGACACATAAACCAAAGATAAAAATATATAAAACTACACTTCTGGACATTAGAACTACAAAATCACGAAGAAGACAGCATGCAATAAATTGGCATGAAGCATACAACATGCTTGGATATTAGCATTTCAATACAACTGAGCTAAGTAGGTGGCAGTAATGGTATCTAAAATGAGAGAGTTACACTATTTAAACTGCTGCCAGGGACACGATAAAATTCAAATACATCGTACAATATGCTTTAGACATGTATGTACCAACCAAGGTTGTGAAGAATGGTAAGGACTTTGTCTGAGAACTTAGTCTACTTTTAAATACACTTTAATAGTGCTTGTTTGCCACTCAAGGCCTTCTGTAAGTGGTTAGTAGCAAGCTATCCAATTTTCCTCTGTTGTTATTCCATCTTGGATTTAACATTGTTTGAAAAGTAAAGCAGTATAAGACATGGATGGAAATGAAAGATAGTCAAAATCTTTAATAGAAAGAACACAAAATGCAAGCAAAGAATGAAAAAAAAAAAAAAAAAAAAAAAAACAGTCAACATTTATACTGATGAACAGTCATTTAGACACGATTATACCATTGTCTTGGAGAATGCAACAGTTGTGTGTGGCACTTTACTACAATGGTCTCAGGCCTTTTTCTGGCTTCTTTTGGTGACATCCATCTACGGAATGGGCAGGACTAAAGACAGTTGGGTAAGATGTGAATAGAGAACGCAATTACTTGTTGTGGCTGTTTCTGATGATATGACCTCAGATAAAGACAGCTCTCGCCCTTCTGACTGATCCAGTAAGATACGAAATTATTTTTAATTAATAAATAATGTTCTACAGGTGAAGGACTGGAAACACAATAAGTTACATAAGAAATTGCAATACTACATTAGTCAGAAAAGAGTATTGCTAAACCAGAAATGAAATTGTTTGAATAGTTTTAAAACTAGGAATTCAGCAATTTAGGATTAAGTCAACTTTGAATTTTTATGGAGTTGTATCATTTTTTGTATTGGAATGGCTTTTTTTTTACTATTTTTTGTACTTGAATGCCATAAATGGTGTTTGTAAGATTTTTGAAGGCATAGATGGTACACAGTTTTTTAGGGTCACTTATGTTGTTATCCAAGTGTGTGATTGGCAGAGAGAGACATTACCAGCATACTCAGGTTTATTTTTATAAACTGAGTTGGACATTTGACATCTAGAGGATCTAGTTGCTGGTAGTTTCTGAATGGGAAATGGAGGAAGGATATTGGTGACTGCGAAGTTTTCCATAGCAGGGAATCAGAGCTAGTTTTTGTGGTCTGTAGTCATGAAGCTGGTGGTGTCTGTTCTGCAGGGTCAACGTATATCACTATCCTCCAGCCTGCCAGTAAAGTATGACCAGGGGAGAGATCGTGGGGTGGAGCTGAGTGTAGGGAGAAAGGGAATCTGGCTTTGGAATATGTCTTCCACTCTCTTTAGGCTATGATCTTTCAATAGCTCTTCCTCTTTTCCTTTCTTACTACCTTTTACACAGAAGGACCACACTTAATTACGCACTTTCCGCAATGCGAAGTGTCATTGTGTATTCTTCGTATTCAGCCATTTACAGTGGGATTATATTGTACCAGTCACACCATAACTTACCCTGAAAACATCTGACACATGGTCAAAGGGCCCCTGTGAGACTGTATCTCCAGGGACTGTAAAACCAAAATCTAAGATAGATGATATTAAATATGCTGTATTTTAATGGAAAAAAAGAGAAATTTAATTTTTCACAATGGAAACTCCAGATTGGAATGTTAACAATGCAAGTGAAAGATGGATTGCTACTTACCACAAAGATGACACATTAAGTTGCAAACGGACACAATTAAGAGACATTTACACATTATCTTTTGGCCACGGCTTTCGTACGAAAAAGAACAAGAAACACATACCATTCATTCACACAAGCAAGCACACGTGAAGCGCACATGACCACCATCTCCAGCAGCTCAGACCAGAATGCAACTCTGACGAAGGCTCTGGCTGAAAGCTTACGTGTGTCTTTTGATTGTGGCTATTAGCAACTTAATGTGTCATCTTTATGGCAAGTAAAAATTTAATTTCTTATTGTATAAGGAAAATGTTAAATATCTGTAAAAAATAGAAAGTTTTTTTTGTAACGATTGTTTGAGAAAACTTATTGCCTCAGTTTTATACATAATGGTTATAGGAATATTCATTTGTTGGACTGTAACCTGCACTTTACTGTGATGTAGAAAGATAAGGGGTGAAAGGGAAGATAGAAAAGAAGGAGAAAAGAAAACTCAGTAACAGCTCACAGAAAACTGGCTTAATGTCGGACTAAAGAGGTGTTTGTAATTAGATTGTTTCTTAGGGTGTATGATGGGGCTTTAATAGAAACTGCAGGCGACCAACATGATTGAACAATAAGAGCTATAAACTGGAAAGACACACAAAGTGCAGATAGAGGCAGAGTAAGGGTAACAGAAAAATGTGAGATAAGGAGGAGATATTGTAAAAAATATCAGTTATCAAAGATATAAAAAACAATAACAACAAATACACAAGGGGAAGAGAAAACTATCATTCAAGATAACTGATGAAAGGACATAGAGGCAAATGAAGTGTATGGTAATGTGAGCTGAACAGCAATAGAAAAGTATGTAATAAATGAATAGGTCCCATTTGAGTTTATCTGTACTTGTCATTTAAGGTGGAGTGCAGGGCTGGAGCAGAGAGAAATATACATTATCAAATAATGTTCCTATTTTTATATTCCAGAGAATGCTCTTACCTGTCATATCTGGTATTCATAGAGTAAAAAGCCTTTGATGATTCATACTTACTAAATGTTTACCAATGCCAAAATAATCTGTAGAACAGTTGATGGATATAGAGTACAATGTCACAGGCCACCACCTCTTTGACTGTGTATGCCTTTCCCATGTGGAATACATGATAAAAGAGCTGGTTTATAGGCCAAGCCTAGCACAAGGCCAAGGCAAAAGTTTCTCACCTGACTTGTGAAACTACTTTTTGGGTTAAAAATTGCATGTTGGGAATGAGTAGATTCCCTCTTACGTGCTGTTCTGAAAGTTCTCCAAAATAACCACCTATTGAAATTCCTGCCAGATTAAAGCTGTGTGCCGAACTGAGACTCAAATTCGGGACCT
The DNA here is from genome assembly GCF_021461385.2 of Schistocerca piceifrons. Lineage (NCBI taxonomy): Eukaryota > Metazoa > Arthropoda > Insecta > Orthoptera > Acrididae > Schistocerca > Schistocerca piceifrons. Next base: position 744,439,855 of record NC_060139.1, read on the forward strand.
TTGCCTTTCAGAGGCAAGGTACTGGCAGAATTGAAGGTGTGAGGATGGGTTGTGAGTCATGCTTGGGTAGCTCAGTTGGTAGAGCACTTGCTCACAAAAGACAAAAGTTCCGAGTTCAAGTCATACTTGGGTAGCTCAGTTGGTAGGGCACTTGCCCATGAAAGGAAAAGATTCCGAGTTCAAGTCTTGGTCCAGCATACAGTTTTAATCTGCCAGGAAGTTCCATATCAGCGCACACTCCCCTTCACAGTGAAAATCTCATTCTGGAGATATCCATCTATTGTTCTCACAAAATCTTCATTAGACTTTCAACCGCAGTGGAATTAAATATAAATTACAAGATGCCTATTTTGAGAATAGTCTATTTGTTCTACTATTTATTTTTCAAATTCATCAGTTCTCTGACTGCCAAGTTTATTTGTGAGCATATGCACTGTCCTGATGAAAGATGATTTGTTACCTCTTTTGCAATGCATGTCCCTTGTCACATATTTTTCAATATGTTTGTTCTGGAAGACTTTTCTACAATTTTCCAGTTATTGTTTGATACTTTGCAAGTTAATCAATAAGAAGAACTCCTTTGCATACCATGAAACACTGGCCATAATCACTGACAGACAAAATCAGTTTCACTATTTTTGATGCAGGACCCCTATCTTCCACCCAATGTTTTCACTTTTGTTTTGTTTCTGGGGTCAAGTATTGGATACACATTTTCATCCATAGTAGCAAATTTGTGCATAATATCAGTTGGCTTCTTTTTAAACTGTTCCAACAACACCTACGAAATTTGTTTTTGCATTTCCTTTTGGTCAGCATTCAACATTTTCTGCATACATGTGACACATTTTCTCTCTGTTAATTTTTTCCTGTAAAATGCATCCTAACTTTCTTCTGTGTGCCTACAATCACTACCATTTCATGTATCTTTAACTGGTATTCAGACAACTCTGTGCAGTTTGCTGATGTTTTCATCCACAGTTTTGGTTTTGGGATGTATTTTAGATGGATCATCTTCTAAAGGAGAGCAGCCATGGCTGAATTCAGCTATCTATTAACAGAAAAAGAAGGACCTGGCTCCTTATATGTCTCAAAGCTTCCCTGAATACATTTCCATTGGCAATAAACCACACCATAACAAAATTATGGATAGGTACATCCATTTAAATGAAAAGCACACAACACAACAACTTCAGACTAACCATAAAACAAAACTATCCCATAGCTCATGCTGAAAATTGAATTATGGAGCTGCACAATATGCACCAACATAAAAGCAATACAGTATTTACACCCACGTCTGTACCACATGTTGACCTTGTATTTTTCAGAGAAGCGAGCTCCAAGCCATATTCCTATTCAGTCAGCTCATCAACTGTAAACTTATGATAGTTTCTTCTCCACTTCCTGTTCTGTTGTTTTTGTTCTTCTTCTTTTTGGTTTTCGTGCTTTTACTCACTGTCGACCTTCATTCATTATTTTTCTGGCTTACTTTATTTTTGCTGTTCCAAAAGTAATTAGTTAAGGAGAAAAAAATATAATTTTGTTTTTCAAACTGGAATCTAATGTTTTTCAGCTGTTGTTGTTGTTGTTTTGTAGTCATTGTGGTCTTCAGTCCAAAGACTGCAGCTCTCCATGCTTCTCTGTCCTGTGCAAGCCTCTTCATCTCTGAATAACTACTGCAACGTGCAGCCTTATGAACCTGCTTACTGTATTCATCTCTTGGTCTCCCTCTACAATTTTTACACTGCCACACTTCCCTCCAGAACTAAATTGGTGACCCCTTGACATCTCAGAATTTGTCCTAACAACCAATACCTTCTAGTCAGATTGTGCCACAAGTTTCTCTTCTCTCCTCTCCATACAAATACTTTCAGAAAAGTCCTCCTGGCACTTATATCTGTACTCAGTGTTAACGAATTTCCCTTCTTCAGAAAAGCTTTTCTTGCTACTCCCATCTATATTTTATATCCTCTCTACTTCATCCATCATCAGTTATTTTGCTGCCCAAATAGCAAAACTTGTCCACTACTTTCCCTCAGCATAAACTGATTTAATTAGACTACATTCCATTATCGTCATTTTGCTTTTGTTGATGTTCAACTTATATCTTCCTTTCAAGGCACTGTCCATTCCGTTCACCTGCTTTTCCAAGTAATTTGCTGTCTCTGACAGAATTAAAATGTCATTGGCAAACCTCAAAGTTTTTATTTATTCTCCACGGACTTTAATTTCTACTCCATTTTTTCTTTTATTTCCTTTACTGCTTGTTCAGTGTACAAGTTGAATAACATTGGAGATAGCAAAAATGACTTATTAAACTGATAGTTCAGTAATTTTCACACCTGTCAGCACTTGCTTTCTTTGAAATTGACATTCTTATATCCTTCTTGAAGTCTGAGGATATTTTGCCTGTCTTACGCATCCTGCTGATCAGATGGAGGAGTTTTGTCATGTCTGGTTCTCCCAAGGCTATCAGTAGTTCTAATGGAATGTTGTCTACTCCTGGTGCCTTGATTTGACTTAGGTCTTTCAGTTCTCCATTAAATTCTTCACCCAACATTTTATCTCCTATCCCACGTATATCTACGCCCTCTTCAATTTCTATAATATCACTCTAAAGTACATCTCACTTGTACAGACCCTCTATATACTCCTTACCCTTCAGCATTCCCTTCTTTACTTAGGGCTGGTTTACCATCTGAGCTCTTGATATTCATACACGTGGTTCTCTTCTCTCCAAAGATCTCTTTCATTTCCCCTAGCGATATATGCCTTATAAATCCTTACATTTGTCTTCTAGCCATTCCTGCTTAACCATTATGCACTTCCTATCAATCTCATTTTGTAGACATTTGTATCCCCCTTCTCCTGCTTCATTTACTGCATTTTTATACTTTTGCCTATCATGAATTAAAGCCAGTATCTTTTCTGTTACCCACGGATTTCTATCCATTCTTCTTCTACTACTGTATTCCTTTCCCCTGTTCTTGTTAATTGATCCCTAATGCTCCCTCTGAAACTCTCTACAACCTCTGGTTCTTTCAGATTATCCAAATCCCATCTCCTTAAATTCCTACTTTTTTCCAATTTCTTCAATTTAAATCTACAATTCATAACCAATAAATTTTGGTCAGAGTTCACCTCTGCCCCTGGAAATGTCTTACAGTTTTAAAATCTGGTTACAGAATCTCTGTTTCACCTTTATATAATCAATCTGAAGCCTTCCAGTGTCTCCAGGTCTCTTCCACATATACAACCATCTTTCTTGATTCTTAAAGTAACTAATAGTGATGATTAAATTATGCTCTGTGCAAAATTCTACCAGGTGGCTTCCTCTTTCATTCCTTTCACTGACTGAAAATGATGAAAAAAGGTCCTATGAATGTGTGTGTGGAAATGGATGGTGTGTGTGCAATGTCAACAAATCGTCCCAGAACACAGTACATAGCTGCATCGCATCAACATCACAACAGGTGTTCAAACTGGCCTCCATAGGATTGCAGATGATAGGGGTAGTAGCGGGAGTCATGTAAGATATGCATAATTGTACTTTGGCTTAGACCTTGTTGGTGAGCCACTTGTCTGGAGCATGTACTAGGGTTTGTCTCAATAGCCTATGGAACCCGGTCCTCCAAATCTGGTGAAAACACAGTCCACCGTCTCCCTGCACGTTCATCTGTCTGAAAGGAGCCATGATTACACAAGTGCCCAAAAAGGGCTTGAAATGTAGTGTGATGTGGTTGGTGTCTGTGGGGGCACTTGTTTTGGTATAACTATGTTGTCTCTCAACAGTTTCCAATTGCTCGGCTGTACACAAATACCATCTGCTTGTTCCTGGCTTACAGTAGACTGCACCAATAACACAGCCCGCAAAACACTTGGTCAGAGGAATTGTTGTTCCTCAGTGCCATTTACTGTGGCAGCGATGTATTCCGGGTACATGTTCATAGCACCTTTCTTCCTCCATTTCCAGACAGGAATCCGTACCTGCAGGTTGTTGGTTTCATTAACGTTCACCTTCTATGATGATTTACGTAGAATATTCTGGTTGTGAAAGATAGAGGAATGTGAATGGGCCTTATAATATTTAGATGCTCCTGATTTAGAAATCCCATGTACAGCGAAGGCACCTGCAGCAGGAAACTGCCAATATTGCACGCCAGTCATGTGAACTTCTATAGCAGGAAAATGTAAGGCCACCTGGTGGCATACACTCTCAGTCGCTGTTATCCAACTTTGTCTCTACAAGAGACCTATGACCACTGCCACTGTTCACCTCGGTCATCTTAGCCTTGTGTTGGACAGTGGTTTGGCTGATGAGTGTATGGTTCCACACAAGAATTAAGTGGAACTCGGGTGCTGATGACTGTGCAGTTGAGTGCCCCACAAACTGAACACCATCATCATCATTATCATCATTTTAAGTGGAATTGTGTTTAATAATTTCCATATGTGCATATAACGAAGCAGCAATGCTTGGATTTTTATTAATTTCTATTGGGAACTACTGTTTACACTATTTCTATCAAGAACTATTATTATTTCATTCCATGGACTAATAAGGCTATTTTCATCTGTTGTTACAGGAAGTTTATTTGTGTTCAATAAATGTTGTTGGTCCTAAAGTGAGGTTGACAAGATCGGCAATGAAGAGGTTCCAGATCTGATTGCTAAGTATTACTGCAGATGTGAAATTTCTTGAGCTTCGGCAGCAATAGCTATACCAGCAACAGTTACTGGTGAAGCACATAACTACATGTAGTTCTATGCTCCAACAGTCACAGATGTTGGCAGCGTTTCTGGCACTTCAGTTATTTAATGAGACGGGGAAGTACATAAAAAATGCTTCACATTACACATTCAAGCAAGTTATATCAAATGTCTGGATCATCAACGGACATCTTTGCTGTCTACGAATCCATAGTTATATTATTTGATTCAAAAGTTAGTCCTGTTGTTAGATTGTGTTACTGCTGTTGGACATATTCTCCTTATTCAACCATTTTTCCAACAAACTGTTAGTCCTCAAGTGGGGATCGATTTTTATCCCTTAACTTGTGTACACAATATTTTTTCTAAACCTTCGCAAGGAAAAATCTTTTCTAATGTGGAGGCATATTTACAGCAGCCTCTTGACAAAGACTCAAGGGAAATTTTAGTCATACATACACCATTTAAACAGCATCAATATAACAGATTGCCTTTGGGCATGGCTGGTGGCTCTACCGTATTTCAGACTACTACAGGGATTTGGTGATGTGTGAATTATATATTGGCACACTGGTCGCATGAGAGAAGATAACAAATTGTGCCGTATTGTGGTGCCACCCTCCCTATAACATCATTTAACTTCTGCATCAATCCCACTGGGGGATTTTCAGGATGAAGCAACTGGCACGCTGCTACATCTACTGGTCTCATACGCACAATGATGATACATGCATGGGGTGATAGTGCACATTTGTCAGGAGCACCAGCCAGCTCCACTCTGGTTGTTTTCTCTGTGGTCTGTGCCAATGCAGTCTCGGAACTGCACACATTCTCACTTAACATGCCCTTCCAAAGGGGGTTCATGTGGTTAATCATCATGGACTCCTCCATCCACTTTCCATACGCCAGCTACCTCCTGCAGACAACAATGGCAGCCACAATGGAAGTGCTGGAACATATCTTTTCAATAGGGAGTGCACCCTGCATGCTGGTGACTGACGACTGTCTCCAGTTCATGGCAAGTGATATCAAATGTTTTGCATCCACAATAAAATAAAACACCCCATTCTGTTCAACCTCATACGGGCTGGCGGAATGGTTTGCTCATACATTTAAAATCCCAAATGTTAAAGTGCTTAGGGTCAACTAAATGGGCTTCATCACCAAATGCTTTCCTAGCTTATTACAAGTCCACGGCTATCAATGGTCGAAACCCGGTGGAGCTGTTTTATGGGTGCCCTTACAGGATGCATCTGGATCTATGGTTTCCACTCCTGGGACACAAAGGAGATGCAGACACACCGCTCCACCAACATGACATCTGCCAATTCCTGGTCGCTTGCACCACGTCATGCTCCCTTGCACCAGCCGGAAGATACTAGCCCTACGTGCCAGTTCAAAGATTGAGCAATTTTGTAAGCCCAATGGAAATGGAACTGCTTATGTCCAGTGATGGCACCTGTTGTGGGAAAGCCGTCGATATTGCAGGTTGGTCACGTGAACTTCTGTAGCAGGCAAATGTAGGGCCGCTCAGCAGTCTATTAGCTCACAGATCATTTTATCCAAGTTTCTCTCTAAAAATGAATTACAGCCAATGCCGCTCTTTATCTGGATTGAATTAGTCCCGTGTCAGACAGCACTTTGGCTGATGAGAGAGTGGGTTTTGATTCCACAAGACTTAATCAGAACTGTGTTTAATATTGCAATTTTCATTATGAATGCATAATGAAGTGTAGTGCTTGGACTTATATCATGACATTGTAATTAAAATCAAGTCCAAATCCCAAAGCAGGGTCACCAATGAAGTACAATACTTGGCAATGAAAGCACATTTACTATGAATATCAGGATACAGCCAGAACTTCGGAGAATACTGCCATTTAGACCAATATCGAGTATTCCACAATACAGAAACATACGAAATTTTGAGAACTTTCCAGAAATAATAAAAGCTAAATAACAAATAATTGCCCATGGTCAGGTTTGAACTGGTGACACACAGCACACCAGCCAGTGACGTTAACTGCCACCACACTGCATGCACCATAGCTTGTGACTTTGCTTCCCTTATGGGAAAACATTGCCCACTGTTTTAGAAGTTCCCAATGGACTGGCAAAAGCACCCTGGGTCTAGATCTTGTGAATAGTGGCGCTGGTGGATCCTTGCATTTTGGTTGTTTTGTCACATTTTCTTCAATGTGATGACATGATGATCCCGTCGAAGCTTCACTGAACAGGTCTTCCATTCCTTTGAACTAGAACTGTTTCTCTGAACTACAATCTCCCATCACTGATCTGTGCCTCAGGATTCTAGTACGGCTTCATACAGAGGGTATGGAAGATGTCTAGATGCTTTTGTATTCTGTGTGAGAGGTCATTATACTCAACTAAATATGCAATGTCTGACACACAATGAAGAATACAATGGAGTCCAAAGGAGTGTCTTAGTATATTTCCAACTACCTCATTGTTTGTACATACATAAAAATTTACACCAAGTTTCCCAGGTTGGTGCTTGGCATTTTGTGCTCTTGGTATTTCTCTTGGGTGAGCCAGCTGTCTTGCTTCTTTGTCTTGGTTATGAGGTGTTTCAAGTTGTCATCCTGTTCAACAGCAAGATCATTTAATGCAGCCATGACTGCAATTTCATCCATGCTGCTGTGTTCCATCACACGATTCCCTGAAAGGCAGTCAGTGTTCTTGTGTTTCTGTACATCTTTGCCTACAACTGTGACGTCATATTCCTGAAGCCTCAGTGATGATCTTGCCATTCACTTTGATGAATCCTTCAAGTTAGTCAACCAGCATAGAGAATGGTGATTGGTTACAATGGTGAATTGTTTATCAAATAAATATGGTCAGAACTTGTTGATGGCCCAGACAACTGCAAGGCATTATTTCTTGGTTGTAGAGTTATTCCTCCCTAACTTGAAGAATACTCAGGAAGCATAAGCTTATCATCTTTTCAGCATCTTCTTGAATGTGCAGTAGAACTGCACCTATCCCATAACTGCTAGTGGCAGTGTGGAGTTCTGTCTTGGCATCCTCATCATACAATGCTAGGACTGGAGACAATACTAGTATCTTTCATGCATCTTGTTGCAAGTAAATTTGGTGTCTTCCTACAGTAATTCTTGCAAGGGATGTGCCTGGATAGGGGAGTTCTTTATGAATGGCCAATAGTATGAGCATATTTCCAGGAAATTTCACATCACAAATATGCGAAGGAGTCAGAAAAACTGTGATTGTTCATATTTTCTCTGGATCATGATGGACTATACCATTATTCACTTGGTGCCCCAAGAATTTATTTCTTTGAAAAGGTATTTTTTTTTCAATTCAGGTGGAGGCCTGCAGTTTGAAAACACTTCAATACAGTTGTCAGGTGGCTTAAAAGTTATTCAAAAGTCTTTGAAAAAATGACTGTCATCCAGATATCGAAGACACACCTTACATTTGAGGTATCCAAGCGCATTGTTCATCATATACTCCAAGGTGGCTGGAGTGTTACGGAGTCCAAATGGCATAACTTTGAACTCATAGACATTGGCAGAAGTTATGAATGCAGTCTTTTCCAGGTGAGTGTCATCAACTTTGATTTGCCAGTAGCCCATCTAAATGTCCATAAGAAATACTTTGCTCCTCTAAAGTAGTCTAGAATGTCATCAATACACAGTAACAGGTAGTAAACACCTATTTTTGTGATTTCGTTCAATCGTTAGTGATCCACACAGATACACCATGTATCATTCTTCTTCTTCGTAAGAGCATCAGAAGATGACCAAGGATTCTCTACAGTTTCATTAATATCATCTTGTAGAATCTTCTCCACTTTTGCCTGAATTATCCAGGCAGTGGCACCCTACATGAGCAGTGGTTAATTTATGGATGATCCCCAGTGTTGACACAGTGTTTTACCAATGCTTGCTTGGTCTGTCTTTCTGCCACTCTGGACTAAAAAGTATTAAAAAATTGGCACTATGGCTAACAGTAACCAGTGCCTTTCCTTGGTGAGGCCGGATCATAGCGGCAGCTCAATAGTGGCTGCCTCCCTTGCATTATCTGAGGTGGTATCAGAGAATTATTCTTCACTGATAGCATTAAGCTGCTCTTCATGGTCTGGTTCGGCTGTCCTATGCACATGCCTTTAGCGGCGAACTGTGGCTGTTCATAACAATTAGTGATCAAAAGCTCTCCTTGAGCACCTACAATGCTTAAGATCATTGCTGGTATGGAGATTTCTTTTGTGAGTCTGAGTAGCTTTTTGCAGCTGACAAAAGTTTTTCAGTTCAATTGAGCATCTAGATTGATGACTGGAATTTGTCTTGATGATGATGATGGTGGTATAACAACATCTTCAATGACAAACAACTGCCCAGAGCAATCTTTTTTATGTAAGCTTGTTGAAACAGCTTCGTCAATCTGGAGTTCTAATCTAGTTGATGACTGCTTGTGATGTCCCATTTGGGAATAAGATTATAACTATATTCTGATAAAGTGAGAAATTCAACAGACTGTGTTTTGTTATTGGTAGTTATTCCTGCAATACATGTTCTGTCGGCGGGGTGTGTTTTCCATTTGTGACTTTCAGCAAATCCCTTTCAGGTTATGTAACATACTTGTCTTTAGCGTGCAACGATAAGCTTTTGACATTATAGAAAAGGAAGCCCCTGAGTCATTGCACCTCGACTGTTTGGTCTTCGATGATGATGTAAATGAAATTTCCTGACACCTCGGTGATTGTCTTCCATGGAGGATTTGAAGCGACCTCACCTCCAGAGACTGTTGCCTCATTTAGTATTCCTGAATTATGCAGCTAGGCAAGCAGCTGGAACCTTTGTATGGTGACAGGAAACAGCTATGACACGTTTGGGAATGACGTTGTTCAGAGTACGGTGACGGGCTTCATCCCATAGGTCAACTACAATTGTCTGCAGTTGACTAGTGTGAACAGAACTTGCGTAACACAGATGTCTAGCAGCATAGTAATTGTAATGAAAAAAATTATCATCTTTTTCTGCAGTGGTGTACAATGTGTACAGAGTGCACACAGTGGAATCATGCAGGGGGGTTGTTCTCTGTCCTCCAAATGTCTGTTCTTCTGTGGGACATTATACTTGGTGAAGGAGTTGGTTGTACCTGTATTAGTAGGCTGTTAGATCGTCGCTGCTGTATAAGTCCAAGTTAATGGAGTCTTCTTCCTGGCGCATTTGCCTGGTGGTGTAGTTTTCATCAAAGTTCTCTACTACAGCCTTATTTGTGGGGTCAGCATTAATGGTGGCTATCTCTCGCTTACTTCATCTTATAGTTCTGGCTGCCATAAAACACTGTCTCTCTTCTATTACAACCAGTCGTACAAGAGAGGTGAGGTTCCCCTGGTCTTCCATAACTGCCATAGGGACCACATTCACCAGATGGTCATATCTCTTTCACTGAAACCTTTTTTTTCTCCTCCCCACCCACCCAGCAAACTTGCTGCTTATTGTTGTTGAATATTTTCCTCAGTTCGATCTGGAATTAATCCCAGCTACTGAGCTTCTCTTCATTGTTCCCGAACCAATGCTATCCTGTGCTGTCCAAGTAAAAGCACACAACTGCCAAACACATTATGTCATCCTACCTATTGTAGCTTGCAACTCGGTCAAATCCTTTCAGTCATTTAGTCAATATCTGACTAGCATCTCTGGAAAACACTGAAGGATGCCTGATGTGCAGATGACTTGCTGCTGTTTCGGAATCCAGTGGTTTCTTGAATATATGGACTGTGGGAATGAAGTACTGCTTGTGTTCTAGTTCCTATCTGTGCATGTGACAGCTCTTATGTAGTCTAATTGCAGCTATGGTGACAAATATATTTTGCATTACCCAGTTTCCCCACCAAACAATGTCACACTGTAACCAGAATTGAGTCCAAATTTTCAATGAGAGTCATCAATAAAAAGTACAATTATTAATACTGAAAGCATGTTTATTACAATCACTATCATACAACCATAACAGATGTTCTGGGCGAAGAGAGCTACTATTTATACAAACATATTCCAGAATATGCACCGAGCGAGGTGGCGCAATGGTTAGCACACTGGACTCGCATTCGGGAGGACGATGGTTCAATCCCGTGTCTGGCCATCCTGATTTACATTTTCCGTGATTTCCCTAAATCGCTCCAGGCAAATGCCGGGATGGTTCCTTTGAAAGGGCACGGCCGACTTCCTTCCCCGTCCTTCCCTAATCCCATGAGACTGATAACCTCGTTGTTTGGTCTCTTCCCCCAAACAATCCAATCCAATCCAGAATATGCAAATATTACAAACATAAGAAATTTCAAGAACGTTCCAGAAATGATAAACACTAAACAACAGCTCATTGCCGGTGGTTTAGTTTAAACTGAAGACTTGCAGCATGCCAGCTGGTGACGCTGACAGCTACGCCATATTGCATGCACCACAGTTCATGGCAATATTAACTTCAATCAAGAATTATTCCTTACATTATTTGTATCAAAAACTATTACTGTTTGGTTTTGCGGAATAACAGGCAATTTTAAACCCTTGTTACAGAAATTTCGTTTGTGTTCAATACATGTTGTTGACTCTCAAGGTGGTTACACATTACAACACCAAAAAGCATATTCACTAGCCTTTCACTCACTTGGCTCTTTAAAAAGAGTGAAAATTCATACTTGTTCAGCATTTGCAACTTTGTAGTCCCCTGCAACAACTGTATATTTACACATGTTCACCATATTTTATGAAACTTAAAATCTGACAATAGTGCATGACCTACAACAGAAGTATCAGTATAACAAAAGTAAAAAATAATTAATGGACAGTAACGTTTTCGATATAGTTTTTTAAATGTATAAGCCAGACAAAGAATGAAGTGGGGAGGAGAAAATAACAGAATACTATCACATCCTGAAATAATAAAACAAATTAAGTTTAATTTATATTTTGTTGAGAGAAATCAAAACAAAATATGTCAGACTAAGTTGGAGGCACAGGGTTGAGGGAACATTTTCTTTGCAAGACAGTTAATTGGGAGGAATAGTGACAGTGAATCTATGGTCAATTGAAAGAAAATACTTTTAATTGAAATACTGTGGGCAACATCAAGCACACAATATTGTGCATCCCTACAGTTACAGAAATGAAATGTTGCCCACTAATTTAATTATTTACAGAAAGTGAAATGTTTAAATTATTATTTTGCTGCAATAATTCTAGGTACATGAAATCACAAGCCTAAGAAATATTGTCAAAACGCAGTATGAAAGCTTAAGTCAAGACATTGTATACTGTTCACTGACCTTACTAGCTTTCGGAAACACTTTAACTGATATATCTACTTTTACTTGTTCTTGTCTCTGGGAAGCAGAAATCTGTTGGCCTTCTCCAGTCTGCCCCTCAGCTCCTGATATGAAATGTGAAACTAAGTGTGGGACTGGGATACAGAATATAAAAAGTTTTCTATTTAATATGACCTGCGTTTTTTGCCAATACAAAAGTTTCATGTATTCAGAACATTTTAACATGAAGCATTTCTCTATTTTGTTAACGTATGTGATAGAAATGTTATTGGTGGGATGTTACATGTATTTTATTGCATTAAAATATAAAAATTAACAGAAAATTGTAGTTTATTTGGAAAAATTCTTGCATGCACAAGCAAAAACCACCAAAGAGCTTGGCAACATGAGAAAGCAATGGATAAAATATTCTCAGTTAACTTGCTGCATCAAATTCAGATAAAATCCAAAGCTTTTGGAGACCAGCTCCATCACTGTTGTCAGCAGCTAAGCCTGACAATGATGGAGGCAGTCCTCACAAACTTTGCTTTTTATCTGAATTTGATGCAGCAAATTAACCAAGAACTTTTTTCAGCACTGTCATGAAAGATTTGTAGCCATGTAACAAATCAATGACAATTTTTGGTGAATAATTTTTATCTATTTCAATAATACTAAACTAAAGTTTTCAAACAATGGAAACTCCAGGATGGATTGATAACAAAGTTGGAAGAAAGACACAGCAAAAAGACAACTAAGTACGTAAGCTTTCAGCGAGAAGGTCTTCTTCTGAAACAGATGACACACACACACACACACACACACACACACACACACATTCATCCAGATGCAGCTCACACACACATAACCACTGTCTCTGGCTGTCAGGACCATTTGTTGTGCTTGTCTGCAGCTCAACATCTCTGCTATATGATGAGTAGCAATCTATCCTTGTCATAACATTAAATTAAAGTTTTAGAATAAATAGACAGGGATGTTGGTTATGTACCCTGTAGCTGTAAAATTAGTTTTCAGCCAAAGAAGAATACATAACTCAGACACTGTCAACAGCAGGTGAAAAAAATTGCCCTCTATGGTAATAATAATAATAATAATAATAATAATAACAATAATGGGGTGTGACGAGGGCCTCCCGTCGGGTAGACCGCTCGCCTGGTGCAAGTCTTTTGATTTGACACCACTTCGGCGACTTGCGCGTCGATGGGGATGAAATGATGATGATTAGGACAACACAACACCCAATCCCTGAGTGGAGAAAATCTCCGACCCAGCCGGGAATCGAACCCGGGCCCTTAGGATTGACAGTCCGTCGCGCTGACCACTCGGCTACCGGGGGCGGTAAAAACTACTTTAGAATATTACAGAAAAATATCAGAATTGCTCTTCATTTAAGAAATATGTTCTTATAAACTGCTGGGTTACAAAGCACACAAAATAAGTAATGGATAATTACACTGGAGAACTTGAAAATAACTTCCATATCACATGTCAATACCAAGGAACACACCTCGATGAAACTTAGACTGTATATAAAAAGACAACTGCCACAGTACAGTACAGAATATAATTGAAAGATATATCCACTGAGACAAATGGAAATGACACTTTTACTCAAAGACAATACTTACACTGAAATCTCTGAAATTCAGGATGGCCCCCTAGAAATTACAAAAGGTGGGACATGATTCTTAATAGGATGTGTGATCTCTATGGACAGAGGTGCATGCTCTGCAACACACTCCCATGCTGGCCACAAGGTTGTTAAGGAGTTCTTGTGGTTAGGCATTCCATTCTTCCACCAACATGGTTGACAGATGCTGGACGGTTGACGGTGCATGCTGATGTGATGTGATATGTTTTCCCAATGCATCCCACAAGTGCTCAATAGGATTTAAGTAGGGGGCATGGGCAGGTTAGTCCATTCGCCAAATATTTTCTCATTTCAAGAACTCCTCCACCTGTACTGTTCGATGTGGTCGTGCATTGTCATGCATAAAAATGAGATCAGAGCCAATAAACTGCTGGCAAGATGCATATGGAGAATAAGTACAGTGTCACAGTAACATTGACTGGCGAGTGTATCATGTTCAAAGATTTGGAGGTCAGTTCACACATGCAACATTATGCCTCCCCACACTATAACACCTGGGCCATCACAACAATCATGTTCAACAATATGGGGGTGAGGACATGTAATGCACATAGAAATGACACAAGGGCTCCTAACCAACATTGTGATCAGCATGGGAGCACGTTGCAGAGTATGCATTGCTATCTATGGTGGTCACACACCTTATGAAGAACCATGTCTAACCTTTGTAATACCCCGGGGACTATCATGTATCATGTTGACTTCAGTGTAATTACTGTCTTTGAACAAAAGTGTCATTTATATTTGTCTCATTGTTTATTTCTTTAAGTTACCTTCTGTAGTATACTGTAGCAGTTCTTTCTATGTTTGGTCCAAGTTTCGCATTTTTGTAGGTTCATCTTCATGCATGATTAGATTAGATTAGATTAGATTTACTTTCATTCCAATTGATCCGTAGTGAGGAGGTCCTCCTGGATGTGGAACATGTCAGAAAAACAACAATACATGACAAATATTTACAACTAAAACAAATAAGCTAATGTACCATTCCACAGGTCCCAAGTGGAATGATCGTCATTTTTAATGAACACTAAGAGTCATTTTACAAATACTAATGCACTGAATTTAAAATAAAAAACGTTTTTTATTTATTTATAAGGTAATAAACATGTAATACAACTACTGTAATACTTATTTACAATGAACACATTACTGCACTGAAATGGTGCAGAAGTTAGATTATACTTACACACACACACACACACACATACACACACACACACACACACACACACACACACACAAATTTTCAGTGAACACATTACTGCACTGAAATTGTGCAGAAGTTATGTTGTACTTATATACAAATCAGTTGGTTTTACTAAGAAATTCATCAATGGAGTAGAAGGAGTTGGCCACCAATAAATCCTTTAGGCTTCTCTTAAACTGAATTTCATTGGTTGTTAAGCTTTTTATGGCTGCTGGCAAGTTATTGAAAATGTGTGTTCCTGAATAATGCACACCTTTTTGTACAAGACTAAGTGACTTTAAATTCTTGTGAAGATTATTCTTATTTCTAGTATTGATTCCATGAATTGAGCTGTTGGTTTGAAAAAGTGATATATTTTTAATGACAAATTTCATTAAGGAATAAATATACTGGGAAGCTGTAGTTAGTATCCCTAGTTCCCTAAACAGGCTTCTGCAGGATGTTCTTGAGTTCACACCACATATAATTCTTACTGCACGTTTTTGTGCCCGGAAAACTTTAGCTTGGCTTGATGAATTACCCCAAAAAATAATCCCATATGACATTATGGAATGAAAGTAAGCATAGTATGCCAGCTTTTTCATTTTTATATCCCCTACGTCTGACAAAATTCGCATTGCAAACAGAGATTTGTTAAGACGCTTCAGCAGTTCTGTGGTGTGCTCCTCCCAATTGAATTTATTATCAAGCTGTAATCCCAAGAATTTAACACTGTCCACTTCTTCTACCTTCTTGTCATCATATGTTAGACATATACTCTTGGTACACCCCTTACAAGTTCTGAACTGCATGTAGTGTGTTTTTTCAAAGTTTAGTGACAAAGAATTGGCTAGGAACCAGTGATTAATGTCCACAAATATTTTATTGGCTGATCTTTCTAAGACTACACTTGATTTGCTATTTATTGCAATGTTTGTATCATCGGCAAACAAAACAAACTTGGCATCTGGTAATGTTACTGATGAAAGGTCATTGATATACACAAGAAAAAGTAAGGGCCCCAAAATGGAACCTTGTGGGACCCCACATGTAATTAGTTCCCAGTTGGATGATGCCTGATAGACATGTATCAAGCTCTTTCCTAATAACACCCTTTGTTTCCTGCCAGAGATATAAGATTTGAACCATTTTGCAGCATTTCCTGTTACACTATAATATTCTAGTTTACTTAAAAGGATATTGTGATTTACACAGTCAAATGCCTTTGATAGATCACAAAATATACCAGTTGCCTGCAATTTTTTGTCTAATGAATTAAGCACATTTTCACTGTAAGTGAAGATAGCCTTCTCAATATCAGAACCTTTTAGAAATCCAAACTGTGACTTTGACAGTATGTTATTTGAGATAAGATGGTTATAAAGACGACGGTACATTACTTTTTCGAAAATTTTTGAGAATGCTGGTAACAGTGAAATTGGACGGAAATTTGATGCTATTTCTTTATCTCCCTTCTTAAACAGTGGCTTAACTTCAGCATATTTCAGCCATTCAGGAAATATTCCACTGATAAACGACTGGTTACACAGATAGCTTAATATGTTACTTAGCTCAGAATCACATTCTTTAATTAACTTTGTTGATATTTCATCATACCCACTAGATGTTTTTGATTTTAAAGATTTTATGATGGACATTATTTCTGTTGGGGTAGTGAGGGTCAAATTCATATTATGGAAATTACTTGAAATGTCTGGTCTAAGGTAATCCATAGCAGCATCTACCGAACCTGACAACCCCATCTTTTCAGTAACAGTTATAAAATGTTTGTTAAAAAGTTCTGCAACACTATACACATCTGTCACCAATGTATCATTTACTCTTAATGCTATTTGTTCCTCTTCATGTCTGGTCCTACCGGTCTCCTCCTTCACTATATCCCATATTGTCTTTATTTTGTTATCTGATATGACTATCTTTTCCTTGTAATATATTTGCTTTGACGTCCATATTACAGTCTTTAATATTTTGCAGTATTTCTTATAATGTGCTATAGCATCAACATTGGAAATGTTTCGGATTGACAGATACAGTTTTCTTTTTGTTTTACAAGATACCCTTATTCCTCGAGTAATCCATGGCTTCTTTGTAGATTTTCCTCTAACCTTGGTAAGTTTTGGGGGAAAGCAGTGTTCAAATAAGGTAAGCACTTTATTAGCAAAAATGTTATATTTTTCATTCATGCCATGAGCACTGTAAACATCAGTCCAGTGAATGTCTCTGAGGAGTGTCCTAAAATAATCAATTTTTGGCTTACTGATTACCCTCTTGAGCTCAGATTTAACAGATTTTATATCCTGTTCAGTATTAACATTTAACAGAAGGAACTGCATGTCATGGTCTGAGAGGCCATTGGCTATTGGTTTTGTAATATAATTTTGTTCATTGGACTTTTCTATAAAGATATTATCAATGGCTGTTTGTGAGCAAGTGGCTATCCTAGTGGGGAACTTTACTGTGGGAATTAAGTTGAATGATAGTGTTACTAACTCAAATAAGTTCTTATTCGGAGAGTCTTTAAGGAAATCTACATTGAAATCACCAGCAACCACTATTTCTTTGGTTTTGGTTATTAAATGGGCCAGTACAGCTTCAAGGTGGTTTACAAACAGATTAAAGTTACCTGCAGGTGCTCGATATACACTTAATATTATGAAAGATTTTTTGTGAAAATCTAATTCTGTTGCACATGCTTCCATATGCTGTTCTAGGCAAAATTTATGAATGTCTATGTTCTTAAATTTATGACAGTTCCTGATGAATGTGGCAACTCCTCCTTTCTCCATTTCTGATCTACAAAAGTGAGATGCTAACCTAAACCCTGTAACACTTAAAAGTTCTATACCAGTGGTCACATGATGTTCAGAGAGGCAGATTATGTCAGCTGGGTTTGAAGACTCTAATTCATCTATGCATATAGTTAATTCATTAATTTTATTTCTCAGTCCTCGAATATTTTGATGCAATAAAGATAGCTGACATTTCACATTGTCTGAGTTAAAATTGGGTGGAGTTAAAATATCTGCTGACAGTTGAAAATTCTTAACCAATGGCTGTTTATGCTGATGTAATAAGCTGGAATTATGTTTTTTGATTTCTTTTTCAAACTGAAGGTTTGTCTCAGTTCTAACCTCTCTTAAAATTTGCTTTCTTTCTGTCCTCCCTACCCTAAAAAAGGGTCTTTTCTGAATCCTATAACCACTGGTATTTTACCACTCATGACAGTGCCTCCCCCCTTTAACTTTCCTGCTATTTCCCCAGCCAATTTACCCTTCCCCTTCCTGTTGAGGTGAAGGCCATGCCTAGTATAATCCCACCTACTGAGAGAATCAACATGAACCACACCAATGTGTGACCCCGCACCCGACATGAGCAGCCGTTCCAGCTCCAAATTAACTCTCTTGACAGAAGAGTTCAAATGAGGTCGGTCATGGCGCCCAAGAACAGATACAAACTCAACACTAGTATGCTTCGATGCTGATGCAATCTTCGCCAGGTCACACTCTATACTGTACCCAGGATTTCTGTCAATACTGTTACCTGCCCCACCCACTATAACCACGGTGTCTTCCTTAGTGAAATCTTTGCAAAGTGATCCTAAATCCTCTGTCACCTGCTCCAGACCAGCACTAGGTTTAAAAAAATTGGTGACCTGGTATTCTGATCCTAGTTCATCCTGCAAGAGTTGGCCAACACCTCTTCCATGGGAACTACCTAACAACAACACTTTCTTTCTCTTTTCTGATTTCCCTACATTCTTACTTTTCAATCTGCTGCTGAAAGTTTGTTGTGCCCTGTCTACACCTGCAACTGCTTGAGGCTCACCAGCTTCTAACTGAAGCAACAGGTCAAATCTATTTTCCACATTCACCATAAAGCTGTCAGACAAAGTTCTAGGCCTGTTCCTCCTGTTGCCTGTTGCCACTTCCCACCTCTCTTTACCCTTCTCCCTCCTTAACCTGTCAAGATCTCCTCTGGCCTTGTCTAATTCAGCCTGAAGGGCAGCAATTTTCCCCTCCTGTTCCAGTATCTTCCTATCTCTACTACAAATCCTACAAAACCACTGATGAGTCTCATTTACTTCCCCTATTCCCACGCCACTACAGTCACCCACATGGAAAAAACTACAGCACCCATCACACCAAAGCCCCGACCTAACAATTCTACGGCAAGTCAAGCACTTTTCACTCATGATAAACGTAATAGTTGATTAAGAATAAGTCAGTTAAATTACAGATAAACACGAAAATATGGTTACACAAATTTGGCCTATACGCAACTGTGTGTAAACAAAAACAAAAGTGCAAAGTTTCTGAAACAACAAGTTAAACTTTACGCTACTTTCCGGAAATGCTAGTTAAATAATGAAGAGGTAAGCTAAGTTAAATTTGTGGAGAGAGCAAGGAACAACTAAGCGAAATTCTATAGATTTGCTGCAGCAGAACGTAAACAAAAAATACGACTGTACGGTCTTTTCGCGTTTTCTGCTATATTACGTAAAGAAAAGTGAAACCTTTAATGGTACACTTAAACGGCACACTAATACACTTATTTACCACGTAATCAGTACTAATCTATATGTTTTATAATCTAAAATAACTTATCTTTACGAGAACACCAAAACTCGCGCTAGTCGCCTGGCTGCAGGGCTGCCAATATAACATTTGAATGACTAGATACTTGTTCCAGAAAGAAAACAGTGCATATAGTTCAACTATTTCTTCCCTTCTGTCATAAGTAGCAGTTTGTACGAGGATTTACAGTGTGAGCTCACCTAAGCAAAACACTTATCACAGCTTAAGCTTTCAATGAAAGAACATGCCTATTTTTACACAATTTGCTGTCACATAGAATCTTTATATCTTATTGGTATAACAACCATTCTGTAAGCCCAAATCACATAGTGGTAATTATGCCTAGGAATGTCACGTAATCCCTACAAAAAGAAGGCAGAGAAAACTGATGTTAACTCTCTAAGTCAATTTGGACCACATGAATAATGGAAGGTGGGATAGTCAAAAGGGCTTTGCGTTTTGAAGGAGAATGGCTGGACGAAAATTGTATTTGTGAGTGGGCTGCTTGATATGATCACATAGCTTGGTAATTTAATTCGGTACATATAAAATGATTGTTTTTCCAGCCTTTAATGCTCTTATCACTTCATCATAAATGGCAAAGCTATGAAAAACTTCTATTTAGACAACCACACTGATGAATGCAATATGATGTGCAACTTCTAAACAAACGCTTCAGAAATATGTTAAATAAAAAATGGATTTGGAAAGGATGAAATACAAAGATTTAAACTGCTTATATTCTACAAAAGGTCATAAGATGTGCAGAATAAGTCAGTCATAAGGCAATGTCAAACCATCAGTGACCAGTTAAATTCCAAATCTCCTGAAATCACAAGAAATTCCTAGTCTTCAGTGGCCTTGGGGTGAACTGAAATTGTAAAGTAAACTAGAAAGAGTTAAATTATAGCTGCAATGAGATTACAATACGAAAGTGGAGAAATCTGAACTGAGAAGTCATTATACTATGTGCTTCCATGTAATATCTATATCTACATCTACATCTATACTCCGCGAGCCACCTTACGGTGTGTGGCGGAGGGTACTTATTGTACCACTATCTGATCCCCCCTTCCCTGTTCCATTCACGAATTGTGCGTGGGAAGAACGACTGCTTGTAAGTCTCCGTATTTGCTCTAATTTCTCGGATCTTTTCGTTGTGATCATTACGCGAGATATATGTGGGCGGTAGTAATATGTTGCCCATCTCTTCCCGGAATGTGCTCTCTCGTAATTTCGATAATAAACCTCTCCGTATTGCGTAACGCCTTTCTTGAAGTGTCCGCCACTGGAGCTTGTTCAGCATCTCCGTAACGCTCTCGCGCTGACTAAATGTCCCCATGACGAATCGCGCTGCTTTTCGCTGGATCATGTCTATCTCTTCTATTAATCCAACCTGGTAAGGGTCCCATACTGATGAGCAATACTCAAGAATCGGACGAACAAGCGTTTTGTAAGCTACTTCTTTCGTCGATGAGTCACATTTTCTTAGAATTCTTCCTATGAATCTCAACCTGGCGCCTGCTTTTCCCACTATTTGTTTTATGTGATCATTCCACTTCAGATCGCTCCGGATAGTAACTCCTAAGTATTTTACGGTCGTTACCGCTTCCAACGATTTACCACCTATGGCATAATCGTACTGGGATGGATTTCTGCCCCTATGTATGCGCATTATATTACATTTATCTACGTTTAGGGAAAGCTGCCAGCTGTCGCACCATGCATTAATCCTCTGCAGGTCCTCCTGGAGTACGTACGAGTCTTCTGATGTTGCTACTTTCTTGTAGACAACCGTGTCATCTGCAAATAGCCTCACGGAGCTACCGATGTTGTCAACTAAGTCATTTATGTATATTGTAAACAATAAAGGTCCTATCACGCTTCCCTGCGGTACTCCCGAAATTACCTCTACATCTGCAGATTTTGAACCGTTAAGAATGACATGTTGTGTTCTTTCTTCTAGGAAATCCTGAATCCAATCACAAACCTGGTCCGATATTCCGTAAGCTCGTATTTTTTTCACTAAACGTAAGTGCGGAACCGTATCAGATGCCTTCCTGAAGTCCAGGAATACGGCATCAATCTGCTCGCCAGTGTCTACGGCACTGTGAATTTCTTGGGCAAATAGGGCGAGCTGAGTTTCACATGATCTCTGTTTGCGGAGTCCATGTTGGTTATGATGAAGGAGATTTGTATTATCTAAGAACGTCATAATACGAGAACACAAAACATGTTCCATTATTCTACAACAGATTGACGTAAGCGAAATAGGCCTATAATTATTCGCATCTGATTTATGACCCTTCTTGAAAATGGGAACGACCTGTGCTTTCTTCCAGTCGCTAGGTACTTTACGTTCTTCCAGCGATCTACGATAAATTGCTGATAGAAAGGGGGCAAGTTCTTTAGCATAATCACTGTAGAATCTTAAGGGTATCTCGTCTGGTCCGGATGCTTTTCCGCTACTAAGTGATAGCAGTTGTTTTTCAATTCTGATATCGTTTATTTCAATATTTTCCATTTTGGCGTCCGTGCGACGGCTGAAGTCAGGGACCGTGTTACGATTTTCCGCAGTGAAACAGTTTCGGAACACTGAATTCAGTATTTCTGCCTTTCTTCGGTCGTCCTCTGTTTCGGTGCCATCGTGGTCAAAGAGTGACTGAATAGGGGATTTAGATCCGCTTACCGATTTTACATACGACCAAAACTTTTTAGGGTTCTTGTTTAGATTGTTTGCCAATGTTTTATGTTCGAATTCGTTGAATGCTTCTCTCATTGCTCTCTTTACGCTCTTTTTCGCTTCGTTCATTCCTTATCAGCTATGATTCGACTACTCTTAAACCTATGATGAAGCTTTCTTTGTTTCCGTAGTACCTTTCGTACATGATTGTTATACCACGGTGGATCCTTCCCCTCGCTTTGGACCTTAGTCGGTACGAACTTATCTAAGGCATACTGGACGATGTTTCTGAATTTTTTCCATTTTTGTTCCACATCCTCTTCCTCAGAAATGAACGTTTGATGGTGGTCACTCAGATATTCTGCGATTTGTGCCCTATCACTCTTGTTAAGCAAATATATTTTCCTTCCTTTCTTGGCATTTCTTATTACACTTGTAGTCATTGATGCAACCACTGACTTATGATCACTGATACCCTCTTCTACATTCACGGAGTCGAAAAGTTCCGGTCTATTTGTTGCTATGAGGTCTAAAACGTTAGCTTCACGAGTTGGTTCTCTAACTATCTGCTCGAAGTAATTCTCGGACAAGGCAGTCAGGATAATGTCACAAGAGTCTCTGTCCCTGGCTCCAGTTCTGATTGTGTGACTATCCCATTCTATACCTGGTAGATTGAAGTCTCCCCCTATTACAACAGTATGATCACGAAACTTCTTCACGACGTTCTGCAGGTTCTCTCTGAGGCGCTCAACTACTACGGTTGCTGATGCAGGTGGTCTATAGAAGCATCATATCTGACCCACCTTTGATACTTAACTTAACCCAGATTATTTCACATTCGCATTAGCTAATAACTTCACTGGATATTATTGAATTCTTTACTGCTATAAATACTCCTCCACCATTGGCGTTTATCCTATCCTTGCGGTATATATTCCATTCTGTGTCTAGGATTTCGTTACTGTTCACTTCCGGTTTTAACCAACTTTCCGTTCCTAATACTATATGCGCACTATTTCCTTCAATAAGAGATACTAATTCAGGAACCTTGCCCTGGATACTCCTGCAGTTTACCAATATTACGTTAACTTTTCCTGTTTTTGGTCTCTGAGGACGGACGTTCTTTATCAACGATGATAATGTCCTCTCTGGTAAGCCGTCAGGTATTTTATCATTTCGCCCAAGGGGGGGTCCCTCTAACCTAAAAAACCCCCGTGTGCACGCCACACGTAGCTGCTTCCGGTGTGTAGTGCACGCCTGACCTGTCTAGGGGGGCCCTACAGTTCTCCACCCAATAACGCAGGTCGATGAATTTGCAACCATTATAGTCGCAGAGTCGTCTGAGCCTCTGGTTTAGACCCTCCACACGGCTCCAAACCAGAGGACAGCGATCGACTCTGGGCACTATGCTGCAGATATTAAGCTCAGCTTGCACTCCGCGTGCGATGCTGGTTGTCTTCACCAAATCAGCCAGCCGCCGGAAGGAACCAAGAATGGCCTCAGAACCCAAGCGGCAGGCGTCATTCGTTCCGACATGTGCTACTATCTGCAGCCGGTCACACCCAGTGCGTTCAATAGCTGCCGGAAGGGCCTCCTCCACATTACGGACGAGACCCCCCGGCAAGCACACCGAGTGCACACTGGCATTCTTCCCCGACCTACCGGCTATTTTCCTGAGGGGCTCCATAACCCGCCTAACGTTGGAGCTCCCTATAACTAATAGGCCCGCCCTCTGTGACTGTCGGGACCTTGCCGGAGAATCGGCCACTGGCCCAACAGGCGAGGCATCCTGTGGTGGCTCGGAAACGATGTCATCACCACTAGGAAGCACCCCGTACCTGTTGGAAAGGGGTAAGGCAGCTGCCACGCGGCCAGATCCCACCTTCGCCTTTCGGCCAGGCACGCGCGAGCCCACCACTGTCCGCCATTCACCCTGGAGTGATGGCTGACCGGTAATAAAGCTTCTTATTATTAACTAAGTTTGGTTTTGGGTGAAATTATTTCGTTTGTCTCTACAGCACAAATATTTCAATAAACATCAAATAACTAAACTAAGCAAGTATGAGAGCAGAGTTGAAAAACAGCCACAGTAAGACCAAAATGATGAACAGTATGCTGAAAGGGAACCAGTGAAAATTAACAGTGTATTATTGGATCAATTACCAAACTAGTATTTAACTGCGAATAATGAATAAGAAAATACTGAAATCATTAAGCAGAAGTTCATTTGAGAAACGGAGTGTCATATTTGAAAGTAAATTCACAACTTGCTTAAAACAGAATCAATAAAGGGAATGCACTGTCACTTTACCTGTGGTAGTGAGAAACGGAACATCAATGCACTCATAAAATTAAGCTGCTTAATGGATAATGGAGACACATGCTGGAAGTAACAAGAAAGGAAACAAAGACACATAAATGAGTAGGAAGAAGAGTGAATTGAAAATGTCATAGTGATTACTGTGAAAAGAAGAATATTAGGTTGAAGGTAAACCAAGGAAATTTCAAGGAAATTTCATGCTGGCTTTCTCATGATAAAATGACTTACATGACGACACTGTGGTAGGCGACATCAAAGTGTGCACACACACACACACACACACACACACACACACACACAAAACTCAACTCATGCATGCATATGTGGCCACTGTCTCTGGCTGCCAAGGCCTCTCTCTCTCTCTCTCTCTCTCTCTCTGTGTGTGTGTGTGTGTGTGTGTGTGTGTGTGTGTGTGTGTGTGTTGTTGGATTCTGATGATGGCCTGTTTGACCGACAGCTTTGTTTGGCAGTCTTTTTGTTGTGCCTATCTGCGAGTCAGCATCTCTGCTAAATTATGAGTAGCAACTATTCTTTTCATAATATTGTCGTTATTCAATCCTGTTTTCCATTGTTTGAAGCTAAAATGGATATAATTACTGTGTTGTTTATTTTTTTAATTGACTGTACATTCATACAGGAAATTTTCACAAAATTCTGTACAGTTGAATGAATTTCTGATGTACATTTATTTTTGCAGGGGAGAAAATCAGGCTGGTTGCGCATGTCATCATATTAGTATGTTTGTTCAATAGAACGAAATGTACTGAATAGCTACACTAGAGCAAGAGATGGCACAGCCTGTGACACATGCCATTAAATAACACTCATTGAGCTATTATACAAAATTTTATGGCGTGGAAATGTACTGAATAGCTATAGAGAAAGAAATAGTTCGGGCTGTGACATATCCCATTAAATAACAGTGACTGAGTTATTATACGAAATTTTATGGTATCTGAAAAAGTTGGTATATGTTTCAGTTTAGATTTCTCATTATTCTTACGCTGATCGGATGTTGTTTTCCATAACTGCAGAGTCAGTTGGCATGAGGGCAACACTACAAGTATGTGGATATTTACAATAATACCATATAAAAAAGAAATAAAAGACATTATGTCCAGTGCACTACACTAAATAATTCTCAGTGTCGTTGTAAAATATGCTGCATACACTGTGCCGTTTCAAAATATAGTTAAACTTGATGGACATACAGACAGACATAACCTACCAATAGCATGTTACAAACTGGAATGGAACAAATGAATTCTGGACAAGAACTGTGGGTAAGTTAATATAGGAGCTTATGCCATAAAGAATGTTAAGAACAATGTAATTCAGTTAGGAGATACACTCCTGGAAATTGAAATAAGAACACCGTGAATTCATTGTCCCAGGAAGGGGAAACTTTATTGACACATTCCTGGGGTCAGATACATCACATGATCACACTGACAGAACCACAGGCACATAGACACAGGCAACAGAGCATGCACAATGTCGGCACTAGTACAGTGTATATCCACCTTTCGCAGCAATGCAGGCTGCTATTCTCCCATGGAGACGATCGTAGAGATGCTGGATGTAGTCCTGTGGAACGGCTTGCCATGCCATTTCCACCTGGCGCTTCAGTTGGACCAGCGTTCGTGCTGGACGTGCAGACCGCGTGAGACGACGCTTCATCCAGTCCCAAACATGCTCAATGGGGGACAGATCCGGAGATCTTGCTGGCCAGGGTAGTTGACTTATACCTTCTCGAGCACGTTGGGTGGCACGGGATACATGCGGACGTGCATTGTCCTGTTGGAACAGCAAGTTCCCTTGCCGGTCTAGGAATGGTAGAACGATGGGTTCGATGACGGTTTGGATGTACCGTGCACTATTCAGTGTCCCATCGACGATCACCAGTGGTGTACGGCCAGTGTAGGAGATTGCTCCCCACACCATGATGCCGGGTGTTGGCCCTGTGTGCCTCGGTCGTATGCAGTCCTGATTGTGGCGCTCACCTGCACGGCGCCAAACACGCATACGACCATCATTGGCACCAAGGCAGAAGCGACTCTCATCGCTGAAGACGACACGTCTCCATTCGTCCCTCCAGTCACGCCTGTCGCGACACCACTGGAGGCGGGCTGCACGATGTTGGGGCATGAGCGGAAGACGGCGTAACGGTGTGCGGGACCGTAGCCCAGCTTCATGGAGACGGTTGCGAATGGTCCTCGCCGATACCCCAGGAGCAACAGTGTCCCTAATTTGCTGGGAAGTGGTGGTGCGGTCCCCTACGGCACTGCGTAGGATCCTACGGTCTTGGCGTGCATCCGTGCGTCGCTGCGGTCCGGTCCCAGGTCGACGGGCATGTGCACCTTTCGCCGACCACTGGCGACAACATCGATGTACTGTGGAGACCTCACGCCCCACGTGTTGAGCAATTCGGCGGTACGTCCACCCGGCCTCCCGCATGCCCACTATACGCCCTCGCTCAAAGTCCGTCAACTGCACATACGGTTCACGTCCACGCTGTCGCGGCATGCTACCAGTGTTAAAGACTGCGATGGAGCTCCGTATGCCACGGCAAACTGGCTGACTCTGACGGCGGCGGTGCACAAATGCTGCACAGCTAGCGCCATTCGACGGCCAACACCGCAGTTCCTGGTGTGTCCGCTGTGCCGTGCGTGTGATCATTCCTTGTACAGCCCTCTCGCAGTGTCCGGAGCAAGTATGGTGGGTCTGACACACCGGTGTCAATGTGTTCTTTTTTCCATTTCCAGGAGTGTACTTTTTACAATTTCCACAAAACATTCATCACACACCTTCTGTTAATCATCTAGTAATCATTTTCCAGATTTGATGACTCAGTCTGCTTCATCTCAGCAGACAAGGGCCCTACAATAGAAGCATCCATTATCTACTACGAATGTCCAGAGCTAGTGCCAGATATTTAATACTACCACTTACAATTACAAAATATGATTCGGTAACTCCATATTTATTAACTGTCAGATAGACAGATATTCAGTTACCATATTGTCTTCACAAATGTTTTAAGGAGTTTTATTTTCTGTTACTCTATTCTCATTTATGGACCCACAAATAGCTGCTTTCCCACTATGTACCTTTAACTGGCTGAACAAACTTCATAATCAAAAGATAGAATATTTATAGTACAATATTAAAAATTGTGTTGCCATTTTACTGTTTATCATATAACTCCTCACTTCTCTCTCATCTCTTATAACCTGCTGCAGATGTTCATTTCCAGCATCAGTACTTTTATGATATAAAATATAAAATATTTGTTCTAGTCAACTAATGAACATAATTTTAACGGTCAACTGTAGTAAATATTTAAATGTCATGCCAATGAGCAATTATATCATTAGTAAAATCTCCCAAAATTGAGCATTCCATGGATGCACCTACAGAAGTTATCAATTTTCATACATGTACTGTTTGTTGCAGTTATATATTTTGGTTTCCCTAAATTACATAAGGCATATGCTCAGTAGGCTCCTTTGAAAAGGGCAAGGTTGATTTCCTTTCCCATTCCGAGCTTGTGCACTATATCTAATGAGCTCATCACTGATGGGATGTTATATCCTAATCTTGGATCCTAGACATTAAATTTCACTTTTCTTTGAAGTGTGGGCTGAACTGAGTCATATTTACTGATCAAAACTGGTTACTAGAATGAAACTATCACCAAAAAAACTTGCTTTTCCAGATGCCCAACAACTGTTATTGCACATCCTACAGAACTAGCACTCCTTGCAAATAGGATATGATGGTGAACGAATTAGTCACAGCCTAGTGGTTATTTCCAGAATAAAACTTTCATTTTGTGGAAGGTTGTGCATGGAAATGAAACTTCCTGACAGATTATTTCTTAGATGAAAAGAATTTGGTTCTGCCGGTATCATTCATGTATGAATGAGATTTTTAACACACAATAAATCATACAGAAGGTATGTGTCCCTCAGTTTCTAGTATCCTGTATCCAATTAGTGCTGGAACTGGTATGGGATCTTTCCAGTGTCACAGATAACTAACCACACCTATACCATAGGCTATTATTGTGATGGGGTCATGGCTCACAAAAGGGGTCTTTTCCAGCTACTAGAAAATATTTGGTAGATTACAAACATTTGTATGAAGGTAGACAACTACTCATCACACAGGAAAAGTGGCTGATTTCATAGCTGTGTAACTACCAACACCATCTGTGAACAGATACATGGATTAACTAGCATGGTATTTCGACTACCTTCTGTTTTCAGTTTAACAGTACTGGCATCACATAATATTCAGAACAACTGACACTTTAGCAGTATCATTGGAGCAACAGGCAAACAGAAGTTTTGTTTTAAACTGGGCAAAAGTACCACAGATACTTTAGAAATGAAACAAACTGTTTATGGCATTAAAGCAACGAATTGTAAAAATGTTTTTAACTGGTATTCAAGACTTTGTGACAGTAGAGAGATTGTTGAAGATAATCCACATCCAGGAGCATCACAGACAGTTCAAGTCAAAGAAAATGCTCAAAAAGTATCAAAAATTCTTCGGATCAATCACTGTGCATCTACCAAGTTAATTGAGGAACTCACCGGTATTCTGCATTCCAAATGAAAATTTGGGCAAAGAGCTGATCTGTTGTTGATTTGTGCCCCACTTATTGACTGCAGTTTTGTGAAACTCTGCAGAGATGTGGAAAGGTCAGCTATTAAGGATCCAGGCTTCACACCTTGCATCGTAACAGGCGACGAAATATGGTATTTTCAGTATGAGTCACTTACAAAACGCCAAAGCTTGGAATGAAAAGGACCAGAATCTCCAAGACCAAAAAAACTGTGCATGCAGAAAAACCATGCCAAGACACTGCTTACTGTTTTCTTTGATTCAAAAGAAATTACCCATAAAGAATTCATTCCAGAAGGTCAAATGCTGAATGCAGATTACTACTTGGATGTTTTAAATTGTTTATGGGAGAGGATTGTTCAGGTTAAATCTGAATACCAAAATCAAAGAATAGGACGTTCATATCGTGGTGATTGAACACCCTTCTTATTCACCTCATTTGTCTCCGTGTGACTACTGGTTATTTTCCAAAGCTGAATATGGCAATGAAAGTGTTCTGATGCAATTTCAAATATCTAGGAGGCTACAACCGTGGTACTCGAGGCATATTCCAAGGCTGAGTATCAGAACTGTTTCAAACAATTTAATTTTTCAAAGTTTCCAGTTGTCCACAGACTCACAAGGAGCCCATTTTAAATAAAAAGCCATGTAAACTAAATGTAAACATCTAGTGTTTTATTTCACATCAGTCATCTTCTTTGTGTGATGGAATGTATATAGTGGAGGCATCAAGTAATGAATAGGCAGAAGTAAAAGGTGAATGCAAGCGAAGTGTGGATTTCAGAAGGCCATGGACAGAAGCTGAGTATACACTACAAAAATATTTATTGAGAGACTAAAACAGCAACAAAGAGGCATGAAAAGTCTTTCAAATTTCCTAATTCTTTATATATACAAACAACAGTCACCCTCTAAGACTAAGTGCCGAACAAAGTAAGCTTTCCTGTACCATCATAGCAGATATCTGGATAATAAAAGAAGATTTATGATGACAGATCAGAAATAAATTATACACATAATAAATTAAATACATTAGAATGATGACAACAGCTGCAAAGATCTTTATATTTCCACATGAACAAGCTTATAACTGAAATTGTGATTTCTGAGTCATTACCTAATCATTACTTAACCATAATATGGCATCCAGTCGTACTTTTTACAAATGCATTGTATCTTCATGCACACTAATGTTTGTGCATTGTAACACCAAGAAGGACACATTGGACTGAAATGAACTTTACACCACAGATCAGACACCTAACAATACACAAATTATTACAGTTACAAAACTGTACGTGTTCTCTGACTTTGAGAATATCACGTGGTGTGAAAGCACTCATGTACCTTCTGGATATGTTTCTGGGGAACTGGAAGACCATACGAATCAAGCTGTTGGCCAACCATACGAGCAACATGTCTGCAAATACGCAGGCCAAGTGAGCTATGGTACCATTGTTCTTTGAAGAGTACTTGCATGTTCATCATCACATGTTGCCAGGTACTCTCTTTCTGAATATGACATGCAAAGTTCACTGAAGGAGGAGTCAAGATTGTAAATTGCATTCAGTGCACTCTACTAAATTACACTTGGAATTTGCTTGTCATGGAGAAAAACAGTGCAAACTACCAGATTGTGATCAACATGGAAGAGTCGTACACATTTTATGTCATTATTGTACAGCAGGTTGAAGTGGGACTTGAAAGACGGAATTACATTTTGCGACTCAACATAACAGCAATAATGTTCAGAGGCACATTGTAGTCCGTTTCACTTTCTTGTTAAAGCATTACATTTTGCAGCTTAACATAACAGCAATAATATTCACAGACCCACTGCAGCCTGTGACATGTGTTTCCAGAATGTTGGAGGTCAACACAATTTGCAAGTCCAGCCTACAGCAGATAGCATCAAACTGTTGATGCAGAAAGGATCACAAAATGGCGCAGTGATCACTGTTCAATTAACAGTCTGTTACAGCCATGCAAACAAACTTATGGTCATCCCATATTATGATCATTGTGTGGTCCAGTACCCACTGATTAATGTGTACAATTCAATCCATTGATCCACTTAGACATGCATTTTTGTCATAGGAGCATGCCCTGTATGAACCAAAGTATCGTAACTGCTAAAACAATTCACAGTAGAGAGAACAGTCTACTGCCTTAATTCACTCAAATGTCAATACTGTGCTCTCCAAGGCTGACAATGTATATTGGCACTTTCTTTCATAATTTACCCTCATTTGATGGCTCTCCATTCATTGAACTCAGTTCAACATTTCCCTTTTCAGTTTCACAAATGACGGTTCTGTTGCATTTAAATGTAAGTCACTTGTTACTGTAATTCTGTACTGGATGTACACTGTTCTACACAGCCACAGAGTTTGGAATCATTTAAACATTTTTTTTTCTCTTGGTGATGACGTTTTCACAAATCTCAATCTATGTATCTCTTAGGACTTACCAATCAGTATTTGTAATAACCAGTTGTAATAAATCCAAAATCTTTGAAATTCAATGTACTCTTTAATCCTTTGCACATTCTGTAATTTATTTATTCAGTGTTTTAATCTTCTTTCTCTTCTCACAGAGCTCCAATCTGGTTTTCCTCTTCACGTTCAAACACGTTCCTTACATTTGTTTTATATGTCATCTACAACTCAGGATGTTCTCATGTAAGGAATGAAGATGCCTACCTACACTGATAAAAGTAAACGTATAGAGCAATGTTTGAGTCATAAGCCTTAAGTCCCATTACTTTACTTGTAAAGTTGATGGGAATAGGAACTTCCTTGACACAGTCTGAGGCACTGTCATATATCTGCTTCATTATGATACTTTCCTTTGGATAGTAATGGCATTACTGTTTATTGTTCCAAAGTTCGGTAGGGATGAGAAGAAATAATTTTCCAGTGTCTTGGTGAAGAAAGTAGTCCATCTTCCATGTTAAATTCTGGAGAAACCACAGAAATAAACATCAGCACTTCCTAGTGAGGATTTGAATGTCATTTACCTCAGACATGACCGCAGTATCTTAAACATTGTTAGCACACTTGGTACTTTACTTTCATAATACTACTGGTTATAGCATTAACTTAACCCCTTCAACATATTTTCTTCCAATATATAAAATTTCTGCCAATTTCAACAACTTTTTTTATTTTTCTGTAAGTTCTGCCTTAAAAAATTACTTGTTGGATTATAACAATTTCTTCTGCAGTTTGACGTAACTGGCCACATACCATAAAATGGGATATAATATGCAAAGGTGAAGTTCCCAAATGTCGTTGACAAGGAAAGGAGCTTAGAATGTATTGTCAAACTGAATTTATGGACATCAAATATGAGGTATTGTCTTTGTTAACAAAGGAAAGAATTAATGACAGTGAAATCTTTATCAGAAACGTTCTGGCATTCACCAAAACTGATTTAGAGAGACCGATGAAAACTGAAACCATGATGTCTGGATGAGGATTTGAATATAACTGCCCCTGAATTTGCATCCAATGCCGTAACCACAGGTCTACAGCACATGGACTAGCAAACAGAGCCTGTTGCTGTATATACATGCTGTGTGGTTTTTATCTGTATAATGGATGATTACCCATATAAGCATATCACTGTATGAAGATGTCTTTTTTAATGCAATGAATGAACTGTACAATATTTACAGCAAACACAAATTGAAAGCACATATGCATTTTAAGCATTCATGAATGACAAACTTGTTTTTGAAACATGCAACATATGCATTAATTGTAAATTTATGAAACTGTAACTGATTATTAATAATCTTTATATGTCTGCAAAGGGTGGCTTATGCCAACCTTGAAATTAGCTAATCTGACTGCGTCACTCATATCACCATTAAACCGAAAGCTACTTTATAATCATACTTTTACGCTATTCTGAGTCTCTATAAAAAGGCTTTGTGCTTCGCTACCAAGCAAGCTATAACTATATAGTAATTAAAAGTATTTTCTTTTTTGGCAAATATAAGCCAGACTATAAATTTTAATGTTTTTCAATTCATCACAAAATAGTTTCACCAAAAACTTACAGGGGAGGTGAGCTATGCAAAACTTGAGGTCATTTCCCAATCAATAGATCCTATCTGATTTTCATAGCAGCTTTATTCCACATCTACTACAGAAACTGATTAGTTTTACATGTAGATGTACCATTTTTAAGTGCAGCCAACACAATATTCTTATCTTTAATATAAAGCTTTCATCTTTTGGTGTTATCCGTAACACCCCCACCACATCACATCACATCACATCACATCACATCACATCAATTCCAACTTGATGTACATTTCCTTTCTCGTCATTAATACCTATCTATAATCTGTTATTCCTTCCAACCAAAAAACTAAGTACTGAACTGAAAGATACGTTGTGCACATATCTGTAGAATTCCAAATCCAGAAACTTTATTATACTTCAGTTAAAATAACTTTTTGATTGACTTTTCAGTGAGACAATTGGTAGGAGCAATGCTTTAGCTAAAAGCAGTTTTTTCTAAGGTTGCACATGCTTGCTGTGTAGCCTGTTTAGTAGATATATGCGAGGCCTCGCCACATCAGGCAGATTACGCAAAGTGGGAAGGTGAGACCTAAATATGGAATGATGTCTGTATCTCAACAAATAATGTTTTAATGCAAATTAAGTAAAGCTATATCCATTGCTAAAGTATATTCATAAATGTTTTAGTCTCTGCATGGAATGCATATAACAGCTATTTTCAAATTGGTGTTTTCCTAACTATGCAGCCTTTATCAGGTAACTTTTGTGCTAAAAATATTGATTCTTTTGTATCTTCTACTTTCAAATCAGTCTGACAATGAGCTGGTTAATCTTTCTTTATCAGTATTAGATATTATGGCGCTTTAAAATTAAGCTGCCTACCAAACTGTATTTGGAGAGTTTACAATAAAAAATGTGGTCACCGAATACTTTATGTGTGGTTTGATTATGTCACATGTTTCTGCAATGAAATGTAATTAACATTTCAAAATTGTTTTTGTAGTGGTAAGGAAAACCACATCTCAGACAATCTGGAGTAAATATACCGGGTGACCAAAAAGTCAGTATAAATTTGAAAACTGAATAAATCATGGAATAATATAGATAGAGAGGTACAAATTGACACACATGCTTGGAATGATATGGGGTTTTATTAGAATAAAAAAAATACAAAAGTTCAAAAAATGCCCGACAGATGGCGCTTCATCTGATCAGAATAGCAATATTTAGCATAACAAAGTAAGACAAAGCAAAGATGATGTTCTTTACAGGAAATGCTCAATATGTCCACCATCATTCCTCAACAATAGCTGTAGTCGAGGAATAATGTTGTGAACAGCACCGTAAAGCATGTCCGGAGTTATGGTGAGGCGTTGGCATTGGATGTTGTCTTTCAGCATCCCTAGAGATGTTGGTCGATCACGATACACTTGCGACTTCAGGTAACCCCAAAGCCAATAATTGCACGGACTGTAGTCTGGGAACATGGGAGGCCAAGCATGATGAAGGTGGTGGCTGAGCACACGATCATCACCAAACGACGCGCGCAAGAGATCTTTCACGCGTCATTTTGTGAACTTAGCTTTTTTTTTGTTCTAATAAAACCCCACGTCATTCCAAGCATGTGTGTCATTTTTTACCTCTCTATCTACATTATTCCATGGTTTATTAAGTTTTCAAATTTATACTGACTTTTTGATCACCCGGTATTTGATATAACATCATACTCGAAGATATTGTCGTGCTATGCTCAATCCACTGATGTGTTATCTGTTTCATAGGTGCTTTATCAAATCAGAGACAGCCACAGTTGAGATTTACATCGCATTAACAGGCACTTTCATTTGTTTCAGGAGTCATACCATCCTCAGTATTTCATAATTAGTTTGAGACAAAGAAATAAGATTTCTGAAAAATCATGGTGTCCAAAGGGTGGGTATTTTTCTATTTGTTTAACACTTGAATTTTTTTTTATTTACTGTGATACAGGAGCAACAATAGGTTTTTCCCTTCAATAAAATATTTACCTTTTCAAAGGCATTCAACAGCTCACGAAGAGTACAATGATACAGCACTATTGACAACAAAACTTTTTGCACAACAAATACCTGGTTCCATGTCACTGGCCATCCGGTAATCTTTCTTTTCAAGTCTACACAGAAATTTGGTACTTCATGACATTTATTGTATGAGACTGAACACTAGCCTAATGGTTATTATTCACCCTTAAATATGTGATTATGATATCAAGGTATGTATTGCACATAATAGAGAAGCTATCCCTACAGCCACCATTCCTACTGCCCTCCCCAATACCAATGACAACAATTTGCAAGTACAAATTTTGTGTCAGTTGATGTACTCATGCAACTACTGATCACATGAGCTCACAGCAGATTTCATACTACCTGCCAACACTACTGTCTGTCAATCAGAAAGTTATTTTATTCAAGCTCTACCGTCCAAATCAGCGATACATAAATAGATTAACAAATACATCTTCACTCTCACAGATGGTCCCTTGTACAGCTGTTGGTATAGCCAGGATTTAAAAACTAGCATCTGCATACATATTTAGACACTATGATGTATGGAAAAATCTGAAACACAGCATTGGAGAAATATCAGAAATTTACAATGGTTTTGAAAATAACTGATCTCTTCCGAAACTTTTACATTGCTTCATAGTAATGAATCAAATCTGGATATTGTCCATGTAGAAACAGAAGGGGGCAAAGCTGAAGGGCTATCTCAAGAGAAATATTGGATAAACAGGCATAATGTTATCTCCATTTCCCTATGTTTCATATATGCGAGAAAGTGGAAAAAGGACAGCATGCAGGAGGAAGGAAATGCTCTTTTCTATGGGGAAATACTGTGCATTCCTTACTTGTGTCGTGCAGAGGAATCTTCCAGCTTCTTTGTTAGAGAATGACACTCCTCTCTCAGTTTTTCCATGACTAGATTCTGGGACTGAATCATACCTTCTAGTTCAGCAACAGTTTTGACTGAAATGAGATTTAGAATAATCTCATTTTCTTCATATTTATTACAACACAGAAACTGTGTTTTGTTTCCAGTTAGTCAACAAGTGATTGACTCATTTAACAATGTTCATCAGAAATTTACTTAGCAAACACAAAAATAATTATATTGTACATTTCCAGTGTCCCATGTACGAGGGGCATTCAATATTAGAGAGACAAACTGGTGTCGAGGGGGGGGGGGGGGAGGGGAGAAAAAGGGGGAACTGAGTATTTTTACAAAATGAGACTTTTACTACTTCTCAACATAATCCCCACCAATATTAATACACTTGCCCCAATGATGAACAAGGTTTTTTTTTTATTTTTTTAAATACATATTTCATGCAAAGAAATCTTTGCCTTGTTGTTTGAGCCACGTTTCCACAAATTATTTCACCTCCTCATTGCAGCTGAATTTTTCTCCATGTAATGCCTCCTTAAGTGTACCAAACAAATAAAAATCTTGTTTCGAAAAGGCTCACCTTTCCATTCACAGCATTCTTTTAAATCAATACACATTTTGCATCTTGTTTCTTACAGTTGTTGCATTAACCCTTTTGGGACCCACCTTGTGCTTGTTTTGCTGTACCGATCTTGTTACTAACAACATTATGAACTGTGCCAACACTTACTGCAACTGTTTTTTCTCCACACATCAAAAAACATTTTGCATCACCTCAGTTCCTAGAGTTCCAGAACCTATACAGAAAATTGGAATAGAGATAAACATAAACATCATTTCCACCCTTTTTATTGCTCATGAAAACCACACATTGCATATTGTACCACCATACAGTGAGACCTTCAGAAGTGGTGGTCCAGATTGCTTTACACACCGGTACCTCTAATATCCAATAGCATGTCCATTTGCATTGATGCACACCTGTATTTGCCGTGGCATACTATTCACAAGTTCATCAAGGCACTGTCGGTCCATGTTGTCCCACTCCTCAATGGCGATTCGGCGTAGATCCCTCAGACTGGTTGGTGGGTTACATCATCCATAAACAGCCCTTTTCCATCTATCCCAGGCATGTTCAATAGGGTTTATGTCTGGATGTCTGGATGTCTGGAGAGCACGCTGGCCACTCTAGTCAAGCAATGTCATTATCCTGAAGGAAGTCATTCACAAGATGTGCATGAGTGGGGTGTGAATTGTCGTCCATGAAGATCAATACCTTGCCAATATGCTGTTGATATGGTTGCACTATTGTTCGGAGGATGGCATTCACATATCGACCAGCTGTTATGGGGCCTTCCATGACCACCAGCGGCATATGTCGGCCCCACATAATGCCACCCCAAAACAGCAGGGAACCTCCATCTTGCTGCACTTTCTTGACAGTGTGTCTAAGACATTCAGCCTGACCGGGTTGCCTCTAAACATGTCTCTGAAGATTGTCTGGTTGAAGGCATATGCGGCACTCATTG
Source organism: Schistocerca piceifrons (assembly GCF_021461385.2). NCBI lineage: Eukaryota > Metazoa > Arthropoda > Insecta > Orthoptera > Acrididae > Schistocerca > Schistocerca piceifrons. The sequence continues at coordinate 744,477,438 of NC_060139.1, forward strand.
GTGAAGAGAATGTGATGCCAATTCTGAGCAGTCCATTTGGCATGGTGTTGGGGCCATCTGTACCGCACTGCATGGTGTCGTGGTTGCAAAGATGGACCTTACCATGGATGAAGGGAGGGACGTTGCGCATCATGCAGCTTACTGCACACAGTTTAAGTCGTAACATGACATCCTGTGGCCGCACGAAAAGAATTATTCAACATGGTAGTGTTGCTGTCAGGGCTCCTCCGAGCCATAATCCACAGCCAACTGTTATCCATTTTAGTAGTAGCCCTTGGGCAGCCTGAGCGAGACATGTCACCGACAGCTCCTGTCTCTCTATATCATCCATGACCGAACAACATCGCTTTGGTTCACTCCAAGACACCTGGACACTTCCCTTGTTGAAAGTCCTTCCTGGCACAAAGTAACAATGCAGATGCGATTGACCATGGTATTGACCGTCTAGGCATGATTGAACTACAGACAACACGAGCCGTGTACGTCCTTCGTGGTGGAATGACTGGAATTGATCGGCTCTCCGACCCCTTCCGTCTAATAGGCGCTGCTCATGCATGGCTGTTTACATCTTTGGGCAGGTTTAGTGACATCTCTGAACAGTCAAAGGGACTGTCTCTATGATACAATGTCCACAGTCAATGTCTATCTTCAGGATTTCTGGGAACTGGTGTGATGCAAAACTTTTTTTGATGTGTGTATATGTTTAACATCAGTCTTTACAAACAATATTGTCAATGTGTGTTTCGATCTAAGCAGCTGATACTTAAATTGGCTGGCCAGGACGCTGCACATCATCAATCACTGAGAGTTGGCCATTTCTGAACTGTTCCACCCACCTATAAAAATTTATGCTGTTCACAAAACTTTCACCATACTGTAAAATCTTTTGAGAAAAGATTTTATTTGGCTTTCACCTTCAGGGAGTAAAAAAAAAAATAATAAACACCAGATCACTGAACATTGTTCAAGTAATACACAGTTGTTAAATGCAATATTGAGGTTACAGACAAAACAGTTTTCATCCATCAGCTTAAGTCAAGAAAGTACAAAATTTCTCCTACAAACTGTTTCACTTCTACATCAATTTGGCTCCTTAATTATTGAATGGCCCTTGTATTTTGCCAAAGACACTGACATGCAAATCATCCAACAACATGTCTGTTCAGTTCATACCCAGAAGTCTCTCCTCTTATGTCTGGACCAAATCATTTTAAACTGAGTGAAGGTGACAGTAAAAAAACAATGAACTCTGTTGAAACAAAATAATTAGTAACAAACTGCAAATAACTAATCTACTGTTTTATAATGTAATATGTTTGGCAGGACTAGGGAAGGGTGAGCAGGACACTGCATGAATTTCATCATGCCTGAATGTGTAAATTGTGAGGATAAAAATTGTTTATTGTGTGTGCAATATATTTCTTTGTACCGGTTCCCTCAAATCATTATGTACATCATATATCAAGTTACTATGTGCTAAGTCCACCATGCTATCTTGAAAGCTAGTACTGTCCCTCCCACCCCCCTCCCAACTCAACATGATCATCACAAAGAAGCAATCAGTGGGCTAGACCCCATGTTAAAATTTTTAAGACACTACAATGAACAAGCACTATGTCACACATTAATTTCTAAAAGAGAAAGTCAAATTCACTATTGTGACTTTTTTCACAAAAACATACAACATATATATGTTTCTAGCTTTCTCAAATCTTCTAATTTAAAATTTGTTAATTTTCACACAATTTAAACATAAAACTGAAACAGTTACAATCAAAAGCTAAGACAGTCAAAAATTTTTTGCTATTGACAAAATATTGCCACTGAAACAGAAGAAATTCCATTTTATGGAATTACTCTAATTTCTTAATAATAAGTTCAATGTCTTAGATACAGAATCAAATTACAAACATTAGAAACACAATTTCCAGAAACAAATGTACTAGTATTACAAAAGTGACCTAATGAAACTGTTTTGGAACAACACGATCTTAAGAAGAGAAAAATGGCGGAAATGGGGTGAGAAGGGCAGGAGGGAGTGGGCAGAGACTTGTCACAAAAATACATACCACTGACTCAGCAATTTTGCACACACACACACACACACACACACACACACACACACACACACACACACAGATAACAATAATTATGTATTAATCAAGTAATTATGAAAGTTGATGAAGAAACAGAAGTTTCTGCAGTTACAAGAAAATGCTGGTAGCTGTAAGTTCCGATTTTTAATCAGTAGATCAACTGACTGGTGACAGTTACAGATCATTGAACAAACCAGTTTACAACTTTCAATGATAAATTCATAAATAACAGATGAATTAAATATGCAGTTTCCAACAAAGGTGGTGTCACTCACTGATCAGTGTTGAAGAGATCTGCAGTAACATTTTTGGCCCAAGGCAAATTCAGGGGGCATTGACAAATCAGTCACCATGTCCCGGAGCACTATTTACAGGAATGCATTGAACGCTTTCATTTTCACTAGAAATCATTGGATTCAGCTCCAGAAAATAGTTCCAAATGTATTTTAAACAAAAGTGGTCGATATTAAAATTAAGAAAATGAGAGCTTTAGGAATTTGTGGCAGTCATATTACAAGCTGAAGATGATATGATGTTAGCTGTAGCGAGGCTACTTCATTTGTTTTGATGCACTTAGCAGTATATCACAGATGAGATTATGATACAAGCTATGAGGATTATTCAATAGATAATGCTCCAATTTTTTTACAGCCATTAACACACATAGAAGAAAATGTCTTTTTTAGGTGCATAAATCTGATGTTACTTCTGCACTTGTGCAACATTTCAATCTATTCCGACATGTGGAGGAGCAATTGTGAATCATCAAAAAGGTGCTAAAACGCACTCTCTGTAAGCAACAAGCTGTAATTGAATTCATGGTCGCAGAAAAAGAAACTGTGGGGAACATCCATAAACATTTGTGCGCAGTGCACAGTAATGATGAAGTTGATATGAGTACTGTTGGACAACAGGTAAAGAGAATTAAAGTATCACAAAGTGCAGAAACTGAGCTACATGATCAGCCACATTCTGAGTGTTGTGCCACAGTCAGTGCTTCCGATAGGGTGAAGAGCACAGATGCCACAGACCACAAGTTTTAAAGAAAATCTATTTCGTCTCAACTGTTGGAGCAGTTTGGAGGCCAATATAGAGGCCTTTCTGACAAAGATCATTATAGGTGACACAACCTGGATGCATTGAGCCAGAAACAAAACTGCAGTCACTGAAGTGGCAATATCTGCAATCACCCAAAAGAAAGAAATTCAAGAAAGCTCCCTCTGCTGGCAAAGTCAAGATTACAGTCTTCTGGGATAATGGTGGTGTCATTCTTATGGATGTGTTGCCAAAAGGCTCAGCCATTTGTTCAGAGGCATATGTGAAGACTGAACAAACTCAAGAACCATTTTCTAAAAATGTTTGATTTGACAATAATCAAATAGAAATCTTGCTCCAACAAGACAACGCACGCCCACACACATCGCTGCCTCATTCGTCATATAGCCCAGACCTGGCTATCTTCCATCTGCTTGGGCCACTTCAGGATTCTCTATGTGAGACACAATTTGAAGATTACACAGCAAAAACATAGCTACGAGCACAGTACAAGAACTTTCTCCAGCAAAAAATATATGGTCTTTCACGACACTGGCATAAAGCCGTAGTACATGACGGAGACAATGCAGAAAAATAATACACGTAACTGAAATCTCAGCTGATACAGTCTCCAGATTCTAGCTCTTCGGAATAAGTATGTTCTGAGGAAAAAAAAAAAAAAAAAAAAAAAAAAAAAAAAAAAAAAAAAAAAAAAAAAAAAAAAAAAAAGTGGAGCATTACTTACTGACTGACCCCCATACATTAGATGGTGTGAGAGAAGAAAACATGGCTAAATTTCATTGACATGTGACAGGAACAGCTAGATTCACATTCTTTTCTTTGTTTATGTCAGTCTCTATAAAAACTGAGTACTATCTTCAGATTTAAAACTAAAATATTTTCTATGACTGTGGTCATACTCATACTGAGTCGTCTTCTTCCAATAATCCCACCTGTAATGGGTTGTGCTGTACCCTAGATTTGGCAGTATTTATTATTATTATTATTATTATTATTAAACTTTGTGGCCATGTGCCCTTCCTTTTGGTGTAGCCATCAGCTACACAAAGTAGGAAAGACATGTGCAGCCACCTGTCTGTGAACTGTGTAAACTTCTCTGTGTGTGACTACATTTTAGCCGTTTGTGTTTAGTATTTTCTGAGGCGGAGATGTGAGGTAGTCAAAACTGTGGCAGAGAATGTGATCCGGCTGTCCCAGTAGTGGGTGTCACTGAGTTATGAGAGGTGTACTCTTTTGTGGCCGGACAGTGGACATACGGGAGGCGGTAGGTAATTGGAGAGATGAAGTGCAGGAGGTCTGTTTCTGGACAAGGTTGAGAGGGTAATTTCAATTAGTGAAGGCCTCAGTGGGACCTTGGAGAGTGTCTGTTTAACACTACAGACATGATGACCACAGGTGACTACTAGGCTTTATGGAAAGGACTTCTTGGTATGAAATTGATGGCAGCTATCAAAGTGGAGGTATTGTAGGTGGTTGGTAAGTTTCATATGAACAGAGCTTCTGATGTAGTCGTCCTTGATGTGGAGGTCAACAACACCAAGAAAGATGGCTTGTTGGGTTGAGGAGACCCAGATGAAGCGAATGGGGGAGAAGGTTTTGAGGAACTGGAGGAATGTGGATAGGGTGTCCTCACTCTTGGTCCAGATCACGAAGATGTCATCCATGAATCTGAACCAGGTGAGAAGTTTTAGACTCTGAGAAATTAGAAAGAAACCCTCTACATGACCCATGAGAAGGTTGACATAGGACAGTGCCATGTGGGTGTCCATTGCTGTACCACAGATTTGTTTGTAGCTCAGGCCCTCAAATGAGAAGTAAATGTACTTGAGGACAAAGGCTCCACCATTGTGGTTATGAACGGCAGGGATTACTTGGGGAAGGGTATCCACTGGCTGTCAGATATGTCCACCTACAAACGCTGCCACTTTGAACCCCTTCCAGGAAGTCCAGCAGGATCTCTAGTCCCTTCTCAAATCATTATGTCCATCCCAGAACCTCTCCCCTGATTCTACCTCTCTCCTCACCCCACCACGCCATGCACTTCTACCTTCTACATGCTTCCCATAGTTCATAAGCTGAACCACCCAGGATGTCACATTGTAGCTCGTTACTGTGCTCCCAATGAGAATGTCTCCGCTCTCGTATACCAACGTCTTCATCCTATAGATATCCTTATATATATAGAAGACGCCAATCATTTTCTCCGCCAACTCTCCACAGTTCCTGTTCCTTTAACACCCAGCAGCCTATTTGTCACCATCCATGCCCCTTCCCTCCACACTAACATCCCAAATGCCCATGGCATTGCACTTTTGAACACTACCTTTCCCATTGCCTGTCAGACTCCAGGCCTACAACCTCCTTCCAGATCAGCATGATCAACTATATCTTCACCCACAACTACTTCTCCTTTGAAGGTGTCACCTACAAACAAATTTGTGGTAAAGCAATGGGCACCTGCATGTCACCATCCTATGCCAACCTATTCGTGGGTCATCTAGAAGAATCCTTCCTAATCACTCAAAATCTGAAACTCATCACCTACTTAAGATTCAGTGAAAATATCTTTGTGATTTGGACTGAGGGTGAAGATGCCTTATCCACTTTTCTCCAGAATCTCAACACCTTCTCCCCCATTTGCTTCATCTGGTTCTCCTCAACCCAACATATCACCTTCCCTGATGCTGACCTCTACCTAAAGGATGGCTGCATCACTATCTCCGTCCACATCAAACATACCAATCACCAGTAACACCTTCACTCTGACAGCTGCCACCCATTCCATACCAAGAAGTCCCTTCCATACAGCTTAGCCACCCATGGTCATCACATCTGTAGTGATGAACAGCCCTCTCCAAATATGCCAAAGGTTTCACTAAGGCCTTCACAGACTTGAAATTACTCTCCTAATCTTGTCCACAAACACATCCTGTGCCTCTCTCTCCAGTCACCTACCACCACCCACACACCCACTGTATGGCCAAAAAGGAGCATGTCTCTTGTAACTCAGTACCACCCAGGACTGGAGCATCTGAATCAAATTCTCCACCAGGGTTTAGACAACCTCATGTCGTGCTGTGAAATAAGAATCTTACCTGCTATCCTCTCCACTCCTCCCACATTTTTATTTGACCCCCCCCCCCCCCGAACCTACACATCTTTGTCCATCCCTACCCCACCCATGCTCACAAACCCTTGCCTCATGGTTCATATCTCTGGAATAAACATAGATGGAAGACCTGTCCCATACATCCTCCAACTAAAACTTACTCCAGTCTGTCAAAGGCATCTCTCATCCCATCAAAGGCAGGACTACCTGTGAAAGCAGCCATGTGTTCTACAAATTAGGCTGCAACAACTGTGCTGCTTTTTAAGTGGGCATAACAAATAACAAGCTGTCTGTCCACATTTATGGCCACCTCCGAACTGGGTCAAGAGACAGCTGGATCACCCAGTTTCTGAACAGCTGCACAAAACGATTTGCTTCACTTTAATCAATGTTTCACAGATTGTGCCTTCAGGATGCGTCCTTCCAACACAAGCTTCTCTGAACTCGCAGTTGGTAGCTCTCCTTGCAATACATTCTTCGTTCTTGGCTTCAACCTTCACTAATCCCTGTCCTCCAACCCCTCCCTACTCCCACACTAGCACTATCCTTGCCTTCTATTCCATATTCCACCAACACACCTATTAGTCTTTTCCCTTTCTTTCTGCCTCACCCCCACCCCGCACGTCTCCCGACTCTGACCCTCTCACCCTTGGATTGCTGCTTATGTCACACACAGGCACAGCCAGCAGTTGGGTCCAAGTAGCTGTAGACAGTAGCCGTGTGTGTGTGTGTGTGTGTGTGTGTGTGTGTGTGTGTGTGTGTGTGTGTGCGGGTGCGAGTGAGTGAATGTGTGTGTTTTCTGCTTCTGAAATATGATTTTTTTGTCTGAAAGATAAAAGTCTGTCCCTGTCTGCAGCTCAGTGCCTCCTCTATGTGGTGAGTAACAATCTATCATTTTGATATTATTGTTATTCCATCCTGGAATTGTTTGTTCAAAGAATTTTATGAGTACTATGACTTGCAAAGAGTAGAAACTTACACAATTCAATGAAAGAGTACAGGAAAGTAGTAAACACAATGTGAGAAATCTGACAGCTGAACCACTGTACAGCTTTCATGTCATTTGACTATACATGGAAGAATCACCAGAGAATTGATTAAATGGTTTCATTTCTTCAGTATAAAAAAAAAAAACACCTCTTTTCAAACTTGTGACATTCTAAATATTTAGAAAATTTGTGTGGAAATTAAATGAAACAGTCATTAAAATGTAAGAGAGGCTGAAGTGCAGTGAAACACATTTTTATCGTTAGGACAACATTAGAAGCATACAACTGCAGCTGGTTGGTTTCCAGTGGCATCAAAAGAAGATGATAATGTATTACATGCCTCTTGCAAAATTTCGTTGCTTACTGCTAAATCAGAAAAATAACACACAATTGCTGCCAGCTGAGAGTGAGGCCCTGTGTACTGTACTACACAAGCTGCCATCTGATGTTATAAGAAAGTCCTTTTAAGCTATAACACAGTACAGAAATGAGTCAATAAGACATACAAAGATGCAGAAGGTTCCCTAGATGATTTAACTGAGCTTTCTTTACAGCTTGATGCATACCGGTATATTTCAACAAACAATGAAGCTTCACTTTTTGCAGATATTTGTTTCATAAAAGATGAAAAAAAATCAAGAGATATTATCCACAAACAAATTTAGAAGCAGATACTAAAGGAGAAACTATATTTAATGTATTGGAACATTATTTTATAAAAAAAAGTAGATTCCTCTACATACTATGGTTTGTTGCTGCTGACGATGCACTGGTATCAAATGTAGCTGTCATGCATTATGCAATTCTCAGAAAATATTTGGTTGCAAGAAGCTTAGTGCCTGTCTTCACTGCTTAATGTGGCATGTTATTACAGCAGCTGACTAGATCACATGCACTGCTCTCAATGGCAGACAGTTTTGAAAACAATGAAGATTTCAATCATTTACCATTGCGTACAAAAGTTTGTTGGCTACCAAATGGTGGTGGTTGTTGTTGTTGTTGTTGTTATTGATGATGTTATGGTCTTCAGTCCAGAAACTGGTTTTATGCAGCTCTCCATGCTACCCTATCCTGTGCCAACTTCATCATCTCCAAGTACCTACTGCAACCTACATCCTTCTGAATCTGCTTATTGTATTCATCTGTTGGTCTCCCTCTACGATTTTTACCCTCCACACTGCCCTCCAATGCTAAATCTGTGATCCCTTGATGCCTCAGAACATGTCCTACCAACCGGTCCCTTCTTCTTGTCAAGTTGTGCCACAAACTCCTCTTCTCCCCAATTCTATTCAATACCTCCTCATTAGTTATGTGATCTACCCATCTAATCTTCAGCATTCTTCTGTAGCACCACATTTCGAAAGCCTCTATTCTCTTCCTGTCTAAACTATTTATTGTCCATGTTTCACTTCCACACATGGCTACATTCCATACAAATACTTTCAGAAAAGACTTACTGACACTTAAATCTGTACTCGATGTTAACAAATTTTTCTTCTTCAGAAATGCTTTCCTTGCCATTGCCAGTCTACATTTTATATCCTCTCTACTTTGACCATCATCAGTTATTTTGCTCCCCAAATAGCAAAACTCATCTACTACTTTAAGTGTCTCATTTCCTAATCTAATTCCCTCACCATCACCTGATTTAATTCAACTACATTCCATTATCATTGTTTTGGTTTTGTTGATGTTGATATTATATCCTCCTTTCAAGACACTGTCCATTCCGTTCTACTGCTCTTCTAGGTCCTTTGCTGTCTCTGACAGAATTACAATGTCACTGGAAAACCTCAAAGTTTTTATATCTTCTCCATGGATTTTAATTACTACTCCAAAATTTTCTTTTATTTCCTTTACCGCTTGCTCAATATACAGATTGAATAACATCGGGGAGAGGCTACAACCCTGTCTCACTCCCTTCCCAACCACTGCTTCCCTTTCATGTCCCTCGGCTCTTATAACTGCCATCTGGTTTCTGTACAAATTGTAAATAGCCTTTCGTTCCCTCTATATTACCCTTGGCCCCTTCAGAATTTGAAAGAGAGTATTCTAGTCAATATTGTCAAAAGCTTTCTCCAAGTCTACAAATGATAGAAATGTAGGTTTGCCTATCATTAATCCATCTTCTAAGGTAAGTTGTAGGGTCAGTATTGCTTCACGTGTTTCAACATTTCTACAGAATTCGACCTGATCTTCCTGAAGGTCAGCTTCTACCGGTTTTTCCATTCGTCTATAAACAATTCGCATTAGTATTTTGCAGCCGTGACTTATTAAACTGATAGTTAGGTAATTTTCACATCTGTAAACACCTGCTTTCTTTGGGATTGGAATTATTATATTCTTCTTGAAGTCTGAGGGTATTTTGCCTGTCTCATACATCTTGCTCACCAGATGGTAGAGTTTTGTCAGGACTGGCTCTCCCAAGGCTGTCAGTAGTTCTAATGGAATGTTGTCTACTCCCGGGGCCTTGTTTCGACTCAGGTCTTTCAGTGCTCTGTCAAACCCGTCACACAGGATCATATCCCCCATTTCATCTTCATCTATGTCCTCTTCCATTTCCATAATATTACCCTCCAGTAAATCACCCCTGGATAGACCCTTGCATAGTACCAAATGGTTGTTGTTGTTGTGGTCTTCAGTCCTGAGACTGGTTTGATGCAGCTCTCCAGGCTACTCTATCCTGTGCAAGCTTCTTCATCTCCCAGTACCTACTGCAACCTACATCCTTCTGAATCTGCTTAATGTATTGATCTCTTGGTCTTCCTCTACGATTTTTACCCTCCACACTGCCCTCCAATGCTAAATTTGTGATCCCTTGATGCCTCAAAACATGTCCTACCAACCGATCCCTTCTTCTAGTCAAGTTGTGCCACAAACTTCTCTTCTCCCCAATCCTATTCAATACCTCCTCATTAGTTATGTGATCTACCCACCTTATCTTCAGCATTCTTCTGTAGCACCACATTTTAAAAGCTTCTATTCTCTTCTTGTCCAAACTGGTTATCGTCCATGTTTCACTTCCATACATGGCTACACTCCATACAAATACTTTCAGAAACGACTTCCTGACACTTAAATCTATAATCGATGTTAACAAATTTCTCTTCTTCAGAAATGATTTCCTTGCCATTGCCAGTCTACATTTTATATCCTCTCTACTTCGACCATCATCAGTTATTTTACTCCCTAAATAGCAAAACTCCTTTACTACTTTAAGTGTCTCATTTCCTAATCTAATCCCCTCAGCATCACCCGATTTAATTTGACTACATTCCATTATTCTCGTTTTGCTTTTGTTGATGTTCATCTTATATCCTCCTTTCAAGACACTGTCCATTCCGTTCAACTGCTCTTCCAAGTCCTTTGCTGTCTCTGACAGAATTACAATGTCATCGGCGAACCTCAAAGTTTTTACTTCTTCTCCATGAATTTTAATACCTACTCCGAATTTTTCTTTTGTTTCCTTTGCTGCTTGCTCAATATACAGATTGAATAACATCGGGGAGAGGCTACAACCCTGTCTCACTCCTTTCCCAACCACTGCTTCCCTTTCATGCCCCTCGACTCTTATAACTGCCATCTGGTTTCTGTACAAATTGTAAATAGCCTTTCACTCCCTGTATTTTACCCCTGCCACCTTCAGAATTTGAAAGAGAGTATTCCAGTTAACGTTGTCAAAAGCTTTCTCTAAGTCTACAAATGCTAGAAACGTAGGTTTGCCTTTTCTTAATCTTTCTTCTAAGATAAGTTGTAAGGTTAGTATTGCCTCACGTGTTCCAACATTTCTACGGAATCCAAACTGATCTTCCCCGAGGTCTGCTTCTACCAGTTTTTCCATTCGTCTGTAAAGAATTCGCGTTAGTATTTTGCAGCTGTGACTTATTAAACTGATAGTTCGGTAATTTTCACATCTGTCAACACCTGCTTTCTTTGGGATTGGAATTATTATATTCTTCTTGAAGTCTATGGGTATTTCGCCTGTCTCATACATCTTGCTCACCAGATGGTAGAGTTTTGTCATGACTGGCTCTCCCAAGGCCATCAGTAGTTCTAATGGAATGTTGTCTACTCCCAGGGCCTTGTTTCGACTCAGGTCTTTCAGTGCTCTGACAAACTCTTCACGCAGTATCTTATCTCCCATTTCATCTTCATCTACATCATCTTCCATTTCCATAATATTGTCCTCAAGTACATCGCCCTTGTATAAACCCTCTATATACTCCTTCCACCTTTCTGCCTTCCCTTCTTTGCTTAGAACTGGGTTGCTATCTGAGCTCTTGATATTCATACAAATGGTTCTCTTCTCTCCAAAGGTCTCTTTAATTTTCCTGTAGGCAGTATATCTATCTTACCCCTAGTGAGACAAGCCTCTACATCCTTACATTTGTCCTCTAGCCATCCCTGCTTAGCCATTTTGCACTTCCTGTCGATCTCATTTTTGTGACGTTTGTATTCCTTTTTGCCTGCTTCATTTACTGCATTTTTATATTTTCTCCTTTCATCAATTAAATTCAATATTTCTTCTGTTACCCAAGGATTTCTATTAGCCCTCGTCTTTTTACCTACTTGATCGTCTGCTGCCTTCACTACTTCATCCCTCAGAGCTACCCATTCTTCTTCTACTGTATTTCTTTCCCCCATTCCTGTCAATTGTTCCCTTATGCTCTCCCTGAAACTCTCTACAACCTCTGGTTCTTTCAGTTTATCCAGGTCCCATCTCCTTAAATTCTCACCTTTTTGCAGTTTATTCAGTTTCAATCTGCAGTTCACAACCAATAGATTGTGGTCAGAATCCACATTTGCCCCTGGAAATGTCTTACAATTTAAAACCTGGTTCCTAAATCTCTGTCTTACCATTATATAATCTATCTGATACCTTTTAGTATCTCCAGGATTCTTCCAGGTATACAACCTTCTTTTATAATTCTTGAAACAAGTGTTAGCTATGATTAAGTTATGCTCTGTGCAAAATTCTACAAGGCGGCTTCCTCTTTCATTTCTTCCCCTCAATCCATATTCACCTACTATGTTTCCTTCTCTCCCTTTTCCTACTGACGAATTCCAGTTACCCATGACTATTAAATTTTCGTCTCCCTTCACTACCTGAATAAATTAGTACCAAATGGTACTAATACAAAAACATTTTCAGATATCTTGGTTTCAGTTGCTAGGAGACAATCTTAATCTCATCAAAACAGAAGAAACTATTTTTGTGTTCGTGTCAACACTTGCCTTCCTCTGTCAAAACAAATTGTGTAGATATTCAGTAAATTTGCCAAAAGTTGGGGATCCTTAGCTCATTCACTGCTACACATAGTAATGGATGTTTCAGGTCAAGCCAGGCCAGGCCGAGGTGTCAGGTGTAAGGCTCTGCTGTGGTTGACAGTGGCCACATGGCAGTCAATGTGTTAAACAACATTTTAGAAAAGAGATTTCAGGGTATTCTTAACAGGATTGTCCTTAACACGATCTTACCAAATCTACAAACACCAGAACTGTCAGTGCAAGTGGAGTTCAAACAACTGCTAACAAATGAAGAGTTAAAATTCCAATTAAAAATGGATACTGAGAATTATGGCTTCAAGGGCAAACTGCAGAATTGTATTCGGTTTTATGGACTGCAGCAAAAAAATTTTCATTGCATTCCCATTGCCACATTTAGCAGAAAGAAGATTCATTGCATCCTTAATAGTGGAACACAGCAATTTAAGACTAATGGTCACCAACACAGTGCATAAAATTTTTATCCTTTCATTACTTCACATTAAAACAATTTTTAATATATGCATTTCTTAAGCAAGTTTGTAATCATTAGTCTTACTGGGATCTTTTAATAAAGTAATTTTTAAAAATGTTATTTTTTCCAATAAATGATACAGTACCCTTCACCTAAGGTGGGCATCATCGAATCACTGTTCAAAAATTGAGTTATGAATCAAAAAAGTTGAAATACTATGGGTTACATCGTTGATCTCAATAACGGGAGCTGGTGGCCCCCTCCCTCAAACACCCTGAAAACTTGAGTATTCCCCTGCCCTTCCTGAGTAGAGAGCAGTAGACCAAATAACATTGGGAAGCAATGATTTACAATGAGGAGCAATTTAAATAAAACTACAGTTCTTTAAGTGCAGAAAACCGCAATCCAAGAACTCTTGAACTACATACAATTTAATCAAAGAACTTCGTAATCTTTAGTTCATGAAATAATGTGTTACCAGCAATAACAATATTGGCATCTATATATACACTATGTGATCAAAGGTATCCAGACACCTGGTTGAAAATGACTTATGAGTTCATGGAACCCTCCATCGGTAATGCTAGAATTCAATATTGGTGTTGGCCCACCCTTAGCCCAGATGACAGCTTCCACTCTCGCAGGCATACGTTCAATCAGGTGCTGGAAGGTTTCTTGGGAAATGGCAGCCCATTCTTCACGGAGTGCTGCACTGAGGAGAGGTATCGATGTCAGTTGGTGAGGCCTGGCACGAAGTCGGCGTTCCAAAACATCTGAAAGGTGTTCTATATGGTTCAGGTCAGCACTCTGTGCAGGCCAGTACATTACAGGGACGTTAGTGTCATGTAACCACTCTGCCACAGGCCGTGCATTATGAACCGGTGCTCAATTGTGTTGAAAGATGCAATCGCCATTCCCAGATTGCTCTTCAACAGTGGGAAGCAAGGAGGTGCTTAAAACATCAATGTAGGTCTGTGCTGTGGCCGTGCCAAGCAAAACAACAATAGGTGGAAGCCCCCTCCATGCAAAACATGACCACACCATAACAGCACTGCCTCCGAATTTTACTGTTGGCACTACACACGCTGGCAGATGATGTTCACCGGCCATTCGCCATACCCACACCCTTCCATTGGATTGCCATATTGAGTACCATGATTTGTCACTCCACACAACATTTTTCCACAGTTCAATTGCCCAAGGTTTACGCTCCTTACACCAAGCGAGGCATCATTTGGCATTTACCGGCATGATGTGTGGCTTGTGAGCAGCTGCTTGACCATGAAGAACTTGCAGTGGATCCTGATGCAGTTTGGAATTCCTGTGTGGTGGTCTGGATAGATGTCTGCTTATTACACATTATGACTCTCTTCAACTGTCGGCGGTCTCTGTCAGTCAACAGACTTGGTCGGCCTGAACGCTTTTGTGCTGTACATGTCCACTTCACTATCGCATCAGAAACAGTGGACCTAGGGATGTTTAGGAGTGTGGAAATCTCGCATACAGACTTATGACACATGTGACACGCAATCACCTGACCATGTTCGAAGTCCATGAGTTCCGTGGAGAGCCCCATTCAGCTCTCTCACAATGTATAATGACTACTGCAGTCGCTGATATGGAGTATCTGCCAGCAGGTGACAGCACAATGCAACTCATATGAAAAAGGTATGTTTTTGGGGGTGCCTGGAGACTTTTGATCACACAGTGTATACAACTCTAAAACTCAGTATCTTGGGCGTCACAACGCCATGGTTCACAGTTTCCATATATGATGGTACATAGGTTTGCTTTTAACTAACACTGGATACTACTGGAACAGAACCTTCAGTATAATCATTTTTGGATATGTCCCATCTGCGTAAGTAGTTAACCATCACTTTATTACACTCTCTAACAAGCAACATACGGAATATATTGTACAATTTTAAACCTGGCTAACAGCAGTAACTGTAAATAAATTTTCACTAAACAACATACATAGCCAACCGGTTGCATAAGTTTGTTTTAAAAATCTTGATCGGACTTCGATACCACTAAGGGTATCTTATCCAGAATGAAAGTCACCTATAATGTTTTAAACGTACAGTAAAATAAATTTCTAAAATACTTAATACTTTACAACATTGAAATCACATATATGGAGTAAAACTGGTATTTACATAAATTACATGATGTTAAAAATGTAAACATACATGATGAACCTTGAGGTCAAGTCAAACAGTAGAAAACAAGGCGTAAAGTTCTACATGGCAACAGAAAAATTGTTACACAGGCGTAGCTTGTTAAACAAGCAAACATTGAACTGAAGGTGTGGCAACTAGTTGCGAAGCTAGGTAACTGTGGTACAGAGCATGCCCCTTACTGGGTGAAAATAGCATGATAAACACTCAACACGCAACTGTTACAGTAATATATTAGCATGATACATTTTTAGATGTTTTAAACAAAGTAAATCATATGTAGTATAAAAGAAACAAAGTATAAAAATGCAAATGGAATAAAATATTTTTCTTAAAAATGACTATGATGATACGTAGTATAAAATGAATAATGTGGTTAATTACAAATACACGCTGACAATAAAGAATGTACTGTAGTAGGGTTTCATCAAGATTTCAATAAGCAAAAAGGGGGAAATATGCTTTAGACAAAATCTAAAAACTGAACGTGGTATACAGTGTCATCTGGCATGCTGACAGTAAGGAAGTGCAGAGTTCGCAAAGGAAAGGGAGAAGCAATGTTTCTGAAATGGAAGTGAAAGTAAACATGAACCAAAGCACCATATAGCTGTTCATTTAAAATGCAACCTTCATTACTGATTATACACTCCTGGAAATGGAAAAAAGAACACATTGACACCGGTGTGTCAGACCCACCATACTTGCTCCGGACACTGCGAGAGGGCTGTACAAGCAATGATCACACTCACGGCACAGCGGATACACCAGGAACCGCGGTGTTGGCTGTCGAATGGCGCTAGCTGCGCAGCATTTGTGCACCGCCGCCGTCAGTGTCAGCCAGTTTGCCGTGGCATACGGAGCTCCATCGCAGTCTTTAACACTGGTAGCATGCCGCGACAGCGTGGACGTGAACCGTATGTGCAGTTGACGGACTTTGTGCGAGGGCGTATAGTGGGCATGCGGGAGGCCGGGTGGACGTACCGCCGAATTGCTCAACACGTGGGGCGTGAGGTCTCCACAGTACATCGATGTTGTCGCCAGTGGTCGGCGGAAGGTGCACGTGCCCATCGACCTGGGACCGGACCGCAGCGACGCACGGATGCACGCCAAGACCGTAGGATCCTACGCAGTGCCGTAGGGGACCGCACCGCCACTTCCCAGCAAATTAGGGACACTGTTGCTCCTGGGGTATAGGCGAGGACCATTCGCAACCGTCTCCATGAAGCTGGGCTACGGTCCCGCACACCGTTAGGCCGTTTTCCGCTCACGCCCCAACATCGTGCAGCCCGCCTCCAGTGGTGTCGCGACAGGCGTGAATGGAGGGACGAATGGAGACGTGTCGTCTTCAGCGATGAGAGTCGCTTCTGCCTTGGTGCCAATGATGGTCGTATGCGTGTTTGGCGCCGTGCAGGTGAGCGCCACAATCAGGACTGCATACGACCGAGGCACACAGGGCCAACACCCGGCATCATGGTGTGGGGAGCAATCTCCTACACTGCCCGTACACCGCTGGTGATCGTCGAGGGGACACTGAATAGTGCACGGTACATCCAAACCGTCATCGAACCCATCGTTCTACCATTCCTAGACCGGCAAGGGAACTTGCTGTTCCAACAGGACAATGCACGTCCGCATGTATCCCGTGCCACCCAACGTGCTCTAGAAGGTGTAAGTCAACTACCCTGGCCAGCAAGATCTCCGGATCTGTCCCCCATTGAGCATGTTTGGAACTGGATGAAGCGTCGTCTCACGCGGTCTGCACGTCCAGCACGAACGCTGGTCCAACTGAGGCGCCAGGTGGAAATGGCATGGCAAGCCGTTCCACAGGACTACATCCAGCATCTCTACGATCGTCTCCATGGGAGAATAGCAGCCTGCATTGCTGCGAAAGGTGGATATACACTGTACTAGTGCCGACATTGTGCATGCTCTGTTGCCTGTGTCTATGTGCCTGTGGTTCTGTCAGTGTGATCATGTGATGTATCTGACCCCAGGAATGTGTGAATAAAGTTTCCCCTTCCTGGGACAATGAATTCACGGTGTTCTTATTTCAATTTCCAGGAGTGTATGTCTAATGACCTCAAGCTTTTCCAAGACATCAAGTTTCCACCCTTTCTTCTCTCTATGTAGAATCATCATTTCATATACTCCTTTTGGATTGTGTCCCAATACTAATAACTGCTCACAGAAGTAGAATTATAAACATTACTACCCTTCTTCCCTAGCTGGTTTGCCTTGTATCGTATGTTAAAAGCCCTACCAGTCTGTCTGCTATAAATCACTGGGCACATACTGCAAGTAATTTTGCAAACTCTTGAGCTACATAAAGGTTCATTTGAAGTTTTTAAATTATGGATTACATTTTTTGTAAACTTTTACTTGTGGAGAAAGAAATCTTGCATCCGCATTTCTTTACTAACAGATGCTGAATCCGATATGATACATAACCTAAATAAGGTACTGAAATACATTTTCTTTTATCATCATCCCCATTCAGAATGTTACCTAGAGTAGTGACTCTTTTATTGGTTTTCACTTCAAATTTTTTTCCACAAATGAGCGTTCATAACCATTAGCAAAGGCCTCTGTTTAATTAACTGTACAAATAGTGGAGAAAAATCTGTGTACTTTTAAAAAAGATATAATGAATTAACAAATTACAGACCTTATACAGTTACTAAAAGTGGTAGTTAAATAAAACTATTTTGAATTTTATGGGAAACTGTTTCCACTACCAGATGGGCTTGTAATAGGTAATCCATTAGCACACCTTCTAGCAGACATTTTTATAAATTCATTAGAAGAGAAGTTCTTTAGAAATTATGATTCTAAAGAATTAGGCATTCAATCCTACTCTATGTATATGGGTGATGCTTTGATTATACACATTGGAACTAATGAAGAGATTAACCTACTTTTTGAAATATTTAATAATCTTCATGAGAAAATTAGTTTCACTTGCATGTTACAAAATGGGAAACAACAGCCGAGTTATTTGGATCTAAAATTGTCCACAACATATGATAAAATAACTTTTTATATCTTCCACAAGGCAATGAATACCAATCACATAGTATCTTTGGTTCAACACATCCTCAGTCCTATAAGACAGCTTTCTTTCATTCAGCTATTCATAGTGCCATAGTCACACTTTTATCACCGGTTTTTCATAATGGTTATGAATTCACATTAATGGAAAATTTTTTTGAAATGAAAACTAGGAATCACTCCTCTAGGTAACATTCTGAATAGCGATAATGATAGAGGAACATGTATTTCAATGACCTATTAAGGTAATGTGTACTATAGGACTCAGTGTCTGTTGAAATATGGGTGCAATGTTGTTTTCTCCACAAATAACAGTTTACAAAAATATGTAATTCATAGTTCAAAAATTTCAAATGAATCTTTTGTACTCAGGTGTTTACAGAATTACTTGTGGTATGAGCCCAGTGTTTTATATCAGACTGATCGGTAGAGCTTTTAACATAAGATATTAGGAACACTTGCTAGGGAAGAAAGGTACTAATGTTCATAATTCTACTTTCTGGAGCATTTACTAACATCGGGATACACTCCAAAAGGAGTAAATGAAATGACAATTTTACATAGAGAGAAGAAGTGTGGAAACTTGATGTCCTGGAAGAACTTTAGAGCTTTGGATTTTTAATCAGTAACGATGGTCTCATTTTAAACAAAACTACAATTAAGGAAGAAAAGCTTCTTTAAAGCCTTTAAGCCATTACTCACAACTATATGATGCTTTAGTTCATGCTCCCATTCACTTTTACTTCAGACACGTAATTTCTCCCCTTTCTTTATGAATTCTGTACTTCCCATGCCAGATGGCACTGTATACCATGTTCTGTTTGTTGATTTTATGTGCAGCATATTTCTACGTTTTCGCTTATTGAAAATCTTGATAAAATTCTGCTACAGTACATTCTTTACACTCAGCACATATTTGTAATTAACCATGTTATTCATTTTATGCTACATATAATTGCTGTAATTTTTATAAAAATTACTTTATGACTTTTGTATCTTTTATACACTCTTTTATACTACATACAATTTACTCTGTTTAAAAAATCTAAATATGAATCATACTGATGTATTACGGCAACAGCTGCGTGTTTCAAACAGATGAGCATGTATCATGCTATTGGTGCCTAGCAAGTGGTGTGCTTGACACCACATTTACCTGGCACTGCAATTAGTTGCACAAGTTCAGTCCAATGTAACAAGTTTTATTGTTTCCATAGATGACTTTATTCCATACTGTCTACTGTTTGGCTTGAACTCCTTAGCGTATCAAGTACGTTTACAATTTTAACATCATGTAATTTACGGAAGTATCAGTTTTACTCCATTTCATTGTTGTAAAGTATTAAGTATCCTAGATGTTTATTTCATAATATATTTAAAACATTCCAAAACATTAAAGCAACTAGCCCCTACATATGTATCATTAACTGTTTGTCACAGATGGGAGCATTTGCTGTGAGCATTCCAGCATTTACACTGGATCGCAGATAACAGCAGGATAGAAAAAGAAATAAAATATGATCAGAATTTAATGAAGCACTGATGCTGAGGTCCTTAGATTCAGAGAAGTAAGGTGGATAACTCAAGGATGCAACAGGAAATTGAATATGACTTGCTTTCAGGAACTACCCCTGGACTGACATAAAATGATTTAGAAAAATCATCAAAAACCTACATCAGGATGAATGGGTGTGGATTTACACCCAACTTCTCCAAATACAAGTCCAGTATCTTACCAGTCTTGTACTTCACTTGGTAATGGAGGGCTACACTCTTCACAGATGATTACTGGTTTCACCTGCAAAGCTGAACTGTGATTGCTATATAAATAGAGACGACATCAAGGTTGGGGACTCTTGGACATATGACTTCAATAACAATTTTTTTAGTGCGTGGACAAACTAAATCTATCTCATAGCCTGAAAACCACAGAGCATCTTTGGTATGCTCTTAGATGGGATGGTTTCTCTCAGATCTTCTCCCACAAAAGTTTCTTTCTCACCCCGTCTGCTAAGTCTCCCCAGGGCATCTTTTCTGTAACACTCACCATCTCCTAAACTTCACCAGTCCTCATTCTCCTTCCTTCTTTATTTTGTTTCAACCCTTATGTGAGAAGAAGGAGCCACTGGTTCTGAATGCTTGCGGATTTTTACATGTGTTTTCTCTTGCAGCCACCTTTTGAGTAGATTTTTATCTATCAAATTACTTTTTATACATGATACTATATTTCTCAAGGTCATTACATTTCACAGTGAAGACACTCATCTTTACCAAATCTGGTGTATCTGTTACCTACACATTCAAAATTTTATCACAAATTTACTAACTTGGACTATCTTTTCATGTTTTATTTACATCACATGGTTCCTACACTTCAACTAAGTTCCATCATGTTAAGTGCACTGAATTTTTCAGTTATATCTTTTTTCCCTTTTTTCACTGTGATTGATTTATGCAAACCAGGGTGTTAATAATCTGAGGATGACTGAATGAGTCAAAATTAGTTGTAACATAAGAGGGATTTGTCACATTAAAAGTGCCAATCACTATGTATGTCTAGAGTCTACATCCATACAGCTGCAACTTACCATAGATACCACATCTAACAATATGAATATCTCCGTGCACTGTCTGCTGCCACATACCACCATTCATCTAACTGTGATATCAGAAACTAATTTCTCGCCACATTCATCAGTTTTGAGCTTGTTAGTAACCCCTCTTCCTTTGCCCTTTAAAGTGTCAGATATTTCCTGCTTAATATAGAGTCTTAATTAGTTGTGATGATGTGATGAAATAGTGCTGACTTAATATAATTTGGCAATAACATCTCATACTGTTGAAGATGAAGGCAGAACAACACAAATAGAAAGGAAAATGTTTGTGATCACAGCTATTTTTTTTTCTACAGCAAGATAAAGATATAATTTGATAACTATTGAATAGGGTCTTCAACTTAAAGTGCCCAACATGCACAATATTATGACAATTAGACATGTAGCCATCATCAGGCGCATTAACAAACTGAGCTCCTGAGGGTGTGCAACCAACTTACCAACCCCCCCCCCCTCCCTTTCCCCCAAGCCATTCCACCGCACTCTGTGCCCAAGGGTGCATGTCAGCAGTCACAGAGATGCTTGCATCAGCATCTGTGATAGTGTCGATGTAACTGCTCTGTCCACATTGGTCTGCAGAGCATTGTGTTTGCTGAGCACCTTAATTAGACCCAGTGCTGGTTCTCAAGTCTTGCTGAGATTATAACTGCAGTCATGATTGATAAGATTATCCCTGGTACAAACTTCAAGAACTTCTCTACTGACATTATCCCAGTATCTGGAGGACTGCACTAAAATTCTGGCACATTTGTATTCCATCACATGATTTTCTGAGAAACAGTGCTCTGTGACCACTGACTTCTTGGAGTAACTTAGTTCAATGTGCCACTGGTGTTCTCAGCATTGATCTTATACAGTGCACACTGTTTGTCCAACATGTCTTGCCACATTGCCCGTGGACTCTGATATAACCCGGCCTTCTGCAAACTGAGGTCATCTTTGACACTCCCCAATAATGCCCATATTTTATTGAACAGGCAAAAGACACATCTTACACAATGCTTTTACAGTATCCACCCGACTCTCACCACACAGTGCACCAGTGTATGGTATAAAAGCTGTGGCTACCTCTTCTTCCATAATTTCTTCCACCTCCACACATTGTACTGTAGTGGTGGGGCATAGATCATGCTTAACCTCCCCTCCCCCCCTTTTTTACACCAGTTCCCAGAGCAGACTCTGTGTCTGAGACAGTGGGCACTCTGTGTACTGGTGGCAGCTATCTGTGTGCAAAAAAAGGTCAGTGTTTGTTTTTTTTAGATACCCAAACATGGCTTGGGATGTCATCATCTCTTCAGTTGACATGTCATCCAGAAATGATAGTCTTCCTTCTTCTTCAGTTTTCACAGAGAATTTGATGTTGGGAAGTATGGAGTTCAGCTGTACAAGAAATTCAAGGAGTTTGTCCCTTCCTTGTGGCCAGATGGCAAAAGTGTCATCTACATAATGGAAAAGGCAGGCGGGTTGCCATTTGGATGATGTCACGACCTCTTCTTTGAAGTGATCCATATACAAATTTGCAACTACTAGCGACAGTGGACTGCCCATTGCAACTCTCTCTCTGTTTGGGTTGGGTTGTTTGGGGGAAGAGACCAAACTGCGAGGTCATCGGTCTCATTGGATTAGGGAAGGAGGGGGAAGGAAGTCGGCCGTGCACTTTCAAAGGAACCATCCCGGCATTTGCCTGGAGCGATTTAGGGAAATCACAGAAAACCTAAATCAGGATGGCCGGACGCGGGATTGAACCATCGTCGTCCTGAATGTGAGTCTAGTGTGCTAACCACTGCGCCACCTCGCTCGGTTTCTCTCTGTTTGCTCATAGTATTTTCCACTAAATATGTGGAAGTTAGGACATGCCTGAAAAGGTTTGTAGTCTTCTCATCGAATTTCTGACTAACGAGTTCTAGTGACTAGTTCTAGTGACTCACTTCGAGGCACCCTGGTGAATAATCAAATGACATCAAATCTCATCATAATATCTGAGTCTTTCAGCTTGAAGTTGTTGAGGCATTTTACAAAATCCACAGAATTGTGGATGTGATGTGAGCTTTTACCCACACAGGGACTTAGTATCTCTGTCACATATTTTGCCAACAAATAAGTAGGAGTTCTGATGTTGCCAACGTTGGGGTGTAATGACACCCCATCTTTGCGGACCTTGGGGAGTCCACAAAGTCTTGTCGGTATGGGTCGTTGTGGTAGTAATTTCTGGATCACCCCCTCTAGTGATTCCAATTCCTTGAGAAGTGCCCTTCTCTTGTTATCAATCTTTTTGGTGGGGTTAATGTTGATATTCCTGTAGGAGTTGTCAATGTAGTCCTTATGGGAGAAAACAACAGTGATATTGGCTTTGTCAGCAGGTAAGATAACAACATATTCTCTCAGGTTCTGAATGGCCATTTTCTATTTGCTGGTAACGTGTGACTTCGTGGTGTTAGTTCTCATAAGAGCACAAGTTTCATGATCCACTTTTTCTGTTGCTTCAGGCAGTAGTTGCATGGCAATCTGTTTAACTGCACTGTGATGTTCATGACCAGTGAGAACTTAGGGGTGCGGGCAAAGTCAGTCACCTGTCCAGAACTGAAACCACATCATCACAGAAACAGGAAACTGAAAACATTAAGTACACTGACGTGCCAAAGAAACTGGTGTAGGCATGCGTATTCAAATCCACAGATATGCAAACAGGCAGAATATGACACTGTGGTCGGCAACGCCTATACAAGACAACAACTGTCTGGTGCAGTTGTTAGATCGGTTACTGCTGATACAATGGAAGATTATCAAGATTTAAGTGAGTTTGAACATTATGTTACAGTTGGCGCACGAGTGATGGGATACAGCATCTCCGAGGTAGCAATGAAGTGGGAATTTTCCCATACGACTATTTCATGAGTGTACTGTGAATATTAGGAATCTGGTAAAACATCAAATCTTCGACATCACTGCAGCCGGAAAACGATCCTGCAAGAACAGCACCAACAACGATTGAAGAGAATTGTTCAATGTGACAGATGTGCAATCCTTCCACAAATTGCTGCAGATTTCAATGCTGGGCAATCAACAAATGTCAACATGCGGCCCATTCAACAAAACATCATTGATATGGACTTTCAGAGCTGAAGGCCCACTCGAATACCTTTTATTACTGCATGACACAAAGCTTTACACCTTGCCTGTGCCCGTCAACTCCAACATTGGACTGTCGATGACTGGAACCATGTTGCCTGGTCGGACGAGTTTCATTTCAAATTGTGTCAAGCAGATGGACATGTATGGTTGTGGAGATAACCTCATGAATCCATGGACCCCCATGTCAGCAGGGGACTGTTCAAGCTGGTGGAGGCTCTGTAATGGCATGGGTGTGTGCAGTTGGAGCGACATGGGACCTCTGATACGTCTAGAAATGACTCTGACAGGTGACACATACGTACATTGTGCTTTCTGATGGACTTGGGCAATTCCAGCAGGACAATGTGACACCCTACACATCCAGAACTGCTACAGAGTGGCTTTAGGAACACTTTTCTGAGTTTCAACACATTCGCTGGCCACCAAACTCCCCAGGCATGAACATTATTGAGCATATCTGGGATGCCTTGCAATGTGCTGTTCAGAAGAGATCTCCACCCTCTCATACTCTTACGGATTTATGGATAGTCCTGCAAGATTCATGGTGTTATTCTCTCCAGCACTAATTCAGATGTTAGTTGAGGCCATGTCATGTCGTGTTGCGGCACTTCTGCGTGCTCATGGTGGCCCCACACAATATTAGGCAGGTGTACCAGTTTCTTTGGCTCTTTGGTGTAGTAAATTTATTTCTTGAAGGTAACATCTTGTAGGTGAGATTTATTTTTGCACAAACATTTCTGCAGTCTCTCAGGTAAATTATAAATTGTTTGAAGTAGCATTTCCACAGGAATTTCAGAAATTGCTTCTCAGATCTTGGCTTTCTGTTGTATCAGATTGACTACGATACAAAGAAGTTCTAAGGTCACCCCACAAAAAGAAACCATGGGATCTGGGAAGATATGGAATGCCACTGTTTCTTGAAATTACACAGCTGCCAAACAATTGGCATACAGCAGCCACTGATATTGGTGCTGTGTATGATGAAGATCCATCTTGGTGAAACCAGCTGTTGTCAGTAATTTGTGGAAATGTCTGTAGTTATTGTGCAACAAAAATTTTAAGCATGGTGACATACTAATTCGATTGAAATATAGTTGGAAGGCAATTATCATCCTCAGAAAAATAAGGGCCCATTACGCCATGACACAGCATTCCACACAGTAATTATACTGCTGTGCAATGAACGGCAGTGTAGACAAGTAGGATTTTCTTGTGCTGAGTATTGAACATTTTGGTGATTAACAAATCCATAAAGATGGAAAATGGCTTCATCTGACATTCACAGGTTGTTAACAAACTCGTTGTGATACATTATTTTTTCAACCATTCACTCACAGAGTTGTTGTTACATTATGTATTCGTTGGGTTTCAGCTCTTGGGTAATCTGCATCTTGTATGGATGGTAAAGTAAGTTCTGTACCAAAGTGCTCTGAACTCTTGAATTATGTAACTTATGACAGCAGCTCGAACAGCGTTGATACTTTCGTACCTGCATGTGCAGATGGAACTTGATCATTATGCCTTCAATTGAAGTGACAGTGGAACTCTCTACACCAGCCCCCTAACGTCATTGTTTCTGTAAAAAGTTTTGACAGAAAAAACATGATGCACACGACTTCAAATGTTCATCGTAACTAAATGCCAGGAGGGTGCGATCTGGTTTCCACAGGCTGATCAAAAAAAAAAAAAAAAAAAAAAAAAAAAACAGGGCATATTAGACATACAAGTATCAGTAATCACTTAGGAACCGGGGGTTCCAAAGACCATGAGAGGGTGCTACGGTCATAGGGGGCATTTCTATACAAACACGGGTGGAGTACATGGCGATCATCACCTTTCACAATATGGAAGCATTGGGAATAACATGGCTAGCTACACATACCACAAAAAGGCTGAGATGCATTTGATTTACGGTGCAGCCAACTGCAATGGACAAGAAGCCCTGCGAATGTATCATGTGAAATATCTCGATAGGAAGGTACTGTGCCACATATTATTTGCTGCCCTGCATAGCCGATTGTGCAAAATCAGCTCGTTGTATGGGCATAAGCCAGATGATGGTCACCAGCCAACCACACGGACAGTTGCAGGGGAAGAAAGCATTATTGAACGGGTGCAACTCACGCCATCACAAAGTACATGAGGTGTATCCCGTGCCATTGATATGCCCCCCCCCCCCCCCCCCCCCTCCCCAATCCTCCATCTGGCACACTGTACACAACAAAGGACTGCATCCGTTTAGTTTTACAATGGATCCAGACATTGCAACCAGGAAACTACAGCAAGCAGATAGGATTTGCACAGTGTGTTCTGCAGGAATCTGCTGCAGACTGAAGCTTCACTGCAGCATTCTCTATACTCATATAATGTGTGAGCTGGCATCATCCACGACTATTTAACTGGACTGTACATTCTCCAGGACCAACTTGATGGTCACGCGTATCTCGTACTCCTGTGAGAAGTTCTGCCAGACATGCTGAATGATGTTCCCATACCTGTCCATCACCACATTCAATGCTGAATGATGTTCCCATCCCTGTCCATCACTGCATTCAATTTCAGCACGAAGTAGGTCCCGCACATTTCAGCAGACACGTGAGAGCACATCTGCAGACAACCTTTCCCAACTGCTGGATTGGATGCGGTGAGCCAGTAGCACGACCACAACTATCAAACCGAACTGTCCCCAATCAATGTTTTCCTGTGGGGGCATCCGAAGGCCTTGTGTACCAAACACTTAATACATCAGTGGAGGGCCTAGTGAGCAGGATTGTTGCTGCACCTAGATGTCTTCGAGATACCCAGGTATCTTTGAGTGGGTTTGCCATTCAATGCAGTGTTGATATCAGGTGTGTCTCGGTGCACCTGAACAAAACTTTAAGCATCTCCTGCAGTGGGCGAAGCTTTGTAGCATATGGTTAAATAACTGCAATGTCATTTAGTGGCCCAGGGTGGCCTTTGCAGTTCCCAGTTCCTATGTGATTCCTCATCTTTGTTGTATGCCCAATGTGCCACATCAGTTTGTAAGGTTTTTTTCTAATCACTCTGTTTATATCTTACTCAGCACAAATAGTCACCCACGGCTACTAACACAATTTAAAAAATTGCTGTTTCTCTAAATCACTCTGCATATAAATGATCTTCCACAATTTATATAAGAAGTAGAAACTAATATCCTATAATCAAGCCTAAAGAGTAATTTCAACATGTAAAAATGTAAATAATATTTTCTTCAAAATTAAAAACTAGTTTTTTGCATATGGACTGTCACGGAATTTAGGTAAAATACAGTACATGAAATTCAGTACTGCTCAAGATCTGACCACACCATTAGAAATAATGCATGACAATTAATCAATAAATGAATTACAATACTCTAAACTGTTACTGATAAGAATCTGAAATCGAGGTAACATGGTACAGATAATGTAAAATGTCCGAGCTCAGCAACTTTTGCGTTGCTGGTAGCAGATTTTGAAGATGAAATTATCAAAGGGAGAGGACTACTTATTTTCATTCACTAAAATGTTATGAAATTACACTGTGAAATAACTGATCGTTGAGGAAAAACTTGTTTGTTGTATAGATGTGTGCAATAAGAAAAACCAGGATGGAATAATGACAATATTATGAAAAGGGTAGATTGCCACTCACCACATAGCGGAGGTGCTGAGTCGCAGATAGACACAATGAAAAGACTGGACAAAATAGTCACACACACACACACACGCGCGTGCAATTGCAGCTAACACGCTGGCAATGGGCACCTGCATGGCATCATCTTATGCCAACCTATTCATGGGCCACCTAGAGGAATCCTTTCTAACCACCCAGAATCCCAAATCACTCACCTGGTTCACATTCACTTATGTCACCTGCATAATCTGGACTGAGGGTGAGGTCACCTTATCCACATTCCTCTAGAACTTCAACACCATCTCCCCCAACAAACCACTTTCCTTGATGTTGACCTCCACCTCAAAGATGGCTACATCAGTACCTCTGTCTATCTTTTCTGTATTGGACAGGTGGGAATTTGTCCTAAAATATATCCTATGTTCCCATAACCCTCCTGGCCTCAACTGTCAATAGTCACTGTCCTGAACCTATCTCCTTCCCTGTTCCTACTCCAGCATCACACAGCCCTCTATTCCACCAATGCACCCACAGTCGTTTTACTTCTCTCCTGTCATGCTGACACCCCTTCACCTCGCCTCAACCTCCATCTGCACCTAGCTGCCCTACCCTCTCTCCACCTCATCCCCGTATGGTCTCACATGCATCAGTTTACTGTCCCCCACCCCTACACTGCTATCCCTTCCCATCCCCGTCCCAGCCTTCTCCTTACCCCCACCACCAAGACTGCTCCTCCCAGCATGCACTGCTACTCGCAGTCTGGCCTCGGCAGTCAGAGACTGTGGTGAAGAGAGTGTGTGTGTGTGTGTGTGTGTGTGTGTGTGTGTGAGTGTGTGTGTGTGTGTGTGTGTGTGTTGTCTAATTCTGATGATGGCTGATTTGGCCAAAAGCTTACTTGTTTGACAGTCTTTTTGTTGTGCTTAGAATCTCCACTATATGGTGAGTGGCAATCTATGCTGTGCGTAATGTTTGTAAGAAGAATATGATGTCATGTCCACTCTAAAACAAATCGTAGACAGCTCTTTAAAACAGTTGGACATACTGTCAATAGCCTCACAGTACAGTTACTCCCGTATGAAGTTTGTTGTCAACATCAATCACAATTTAAAAACAACAGTAACACATACAAATAGAATACAAGAAGGAGAAATGATTTACACTATACATCATTCAGCCTTAGTGTGGCACAAAAAGGAGTGAGGTATTTAGGCATAAAAATCTTTGACAACTTACTCAGCAATGTCAGGACTTTAATGGGTAATAAAATTAACTTCAAACACAGACTGAGAGCTTATCTGCTTGGCAAGATAGCGAGTGTGTGATTGAACATAGTTAAGTATAAATCACTATATGCACATGTTGTTGTTGTGGTCTTCAGTCCTGAGACTGGTTTGATGCAGCTCTCCATGCTACTCTATCCTGTGCAAGCTTCTTCATCTCCCAGTACCTACTGCAACCTACATCCTTCTGAATCTGCTTAGTGTATTCATCTCTTGGTCTCCCTCTACGATTTTTACCCTCCATGCTGCCCTCCAATACTAAATTGGTGATCCCTTGATGCTTCAGAACATGTCCTACCAACCGATCCCTTCTTGCACATAAAAAATTAAAACTGTAAAAAATTATCTAGATGGTTAGGATGAGGCCATATTTTTCACTGAGAAAGTGTACAATAATTACACGTCATAGTAACAGGTTGCAATTCTGATCTACAGAACATGGAAATAACTAACTATATGAGATATTGAAAAGAAGAACTAAGGCAATCAATAACAATACTAACAAGATTTAAATGGGCTGTGAAACGAAGTGAAACACAGCACATATATGTATAATGAAGCAGATTTAATACGAAACCTATGTTAGTTAAAAAATAGTAAATGTTGCCTGTAGAACCTTTTCCCTTTTTGCAGTACTCTTTGTTACCATATATATATCCAAGTAATTTAATGCCCTTTCCACTTTATTGATTCCTCACCTTGGGGGCATACTGTTAAGGAAATTTACCTTTACTTTCTATCACCTAATTTTATTGTACACTATATCTTCAGATACAACTTTTACTAGTAAATACAATAATTCAACAAACTCAGGAAAGATATTCTGGCAAACAACATGAACATTAGTGATGATATTGTTATTTTACATGCCTCCATGGCCGAGGTTGCTAATGCACTCTTGTGTATGTAAGCAGCACCGGGTTTCACCCTCTCCCTTCTATCATTATTATATGAGAGAAACATTACACTACACTCTACGCGCTTCCCCCTCCTTCCCTACTCACAGAGGTGCATTGATAATGGATAGGCACTAGCCAAAATCTAGATTTGCCAAATAAAACCTGCAAGCAAAGGACAACTAATTGCTGTGCTCTATCATTTGAAAAAAAAAAAAAAAAAAAGTTATATTCTGTGTTTTAAGAAAAAGAAAACTGGAACAAAAATGTAGAACATTATAAACACTTTTATCCACTAAATATACATGGTAAGTACTTATGAATATGGATCATGCTATCTTGTATGACCAGTTAATTCTGACCACTCAAAATTCATATGTGTGTTCTGTACATCACAATACAAAGTAGAAGGAATGTGGAACAATTCAAATTATTCATTAACAACAAGAACTAGCTGTCAGGAACTACCTAGGCAGTCTAGAACAACAATTAACTAACATGAAATATAATCTGCCTTGGTATACAGGGATATTACAAATGATTGAAGCGATTTCACAGCTCTACAATAACTTTATTATTTGAGATATTTTCACAATGCTTTGCACACACATACAAAAACTCAAAAAGTTTTTTTAGGCATTCACAAATGTTCGATATGTGCCCATTTAGTGATTCGACAGACATCAAGCCGATAATCAAATTCCTCCCACATTCGGCGCAGCATGTCCCCATCAATGAGTTCGAAAGCATCGTTGATGCAGGCTCGCAGTTCTGGCACGTTTCTTGGTAGAGGAGGTTTAAACAATGAATCTTTCACATAACCCCACAGAAAGAAATCGCATGGGGTTAAGTCGGGAGAGCGTGGAGGCCATGACATGAATTGCTGATCATGATCTCCACCGCGACCGATCCATCGGTTTTCAAATCTCCTGTTTAAGAAATGCCGAACATCATGATGGAAGTGGGGTGGAGCACCATCCTGTTGAAAGACGAAGTCGGCGCTGTCGGTCTCCAGTTATGGCATGAGCCAATTTTCCAGCATGTCCAGATACACGTGTCCTGTAATGTTTTTTTCGCAGAAGAAAAAGGGGCCGTAAACTTTAAACCGTGAGATTGCACAAAACACGTTAACTTTTGGTGAATTGCGAATTTGCTGCACGGATGCGTGAGGATTCTCTACCGCCCAGATTTGCACATTGTGTCTGTTCACTTCACCATTAAGAAAAAATGTTGCTTCATCACTGAAAACAAGTTTCGCACTGAACGCATCCTCTTCCATGAGCTGTTGCAACCGCGCCGAAAATTCAAAGCGTTTGATTTTGTCATCGGGTGTCAGGGCTTGTAGCAATTGTAAACGGTAAGGCTTCTGCTTTAGCCTTTTCCGTAAGATTTTCCAAACCGTCGGCTGTGGTACATTTAGCTCCCTACTTGCTTTATTCGTCGACTTCCGCGGGCTACGCGTGAAACTTGCCTGCACGCGTTCAACCGTTTCTTCGCTCACTGCAGGCCGACCCGTTGATTTCCCCTTACAGAGGCATCCAGAAGCTTTAAACTGCGCATACCATCGCCGAATGGAGTTAGCAGTTGGTGGATCTTTGTTGAACTTCGTCCTGAAGTGTCCTTGCACTGTTACGACTGACTGATGTGAGTGCATTTCAGGCACGACATATGCTTTCTCGGCTCCTATCACTGCGCTCTCGAGTGCTCTGGTGGCAGAAATCTGAAGTGCGGCTTCAGCCGAACAAAACTTTATGAGTTTTTCTACGTATCTGTAGTGTGTCGTGACCATATGTCAATGAATGGAGCTACAGTGAATTTATGAAATCGCTTCAATCATTTGTAATAGCCCTGTATTTGTGCTTAAAAAGGCTGTGGGCAAGTATCTTATATAATTAGCAGAAATGAAGCTAGTCTGAATAAAAGCTACTTTTTTCCCCTTCCAGCCATACTAATCAGTAGTTTTTTCTGTCATATTGTTCATTTAATATTTACACAAGCACAGTGAAAACAGAAAAAAAAAAGCATTACGTTTCTCTTCAAAGTGTGTGAATGGAAAACTGTTTACACAAAACATTAGTGCTTGTTATTCAACTATGAAGAATTTCCAAGCCTTAAACTTAACTTTGGAAAGTCCAGGATGGAATAACAACAAGAGGTGACAGTGAGTTGCAGATATACACAATGGAAAGACTGCTATAAATTTAAAGTTATTGGCCAAAAGGTCTCCTTCCAAAGTAGGAAACATGCACACTTTCACATAAGCATAACTCACACACACATGATCACCGTCTCTGGCCACTGTGGCCAGACTGTGGATGGCAAATTTGCCTGAAGGGAGTAACAATCTAATGTGTGGGAGGGGGGGCAGTGAAAGGGGGGGGGAGTAAGGAGGAGACACAGGGCAGGGAGTGGGAAATGGAAGTGGAGGAAGGTGTAATGCTCCTGGTGGCGAGTGAGCAGGGATGTGAGGGGGACAGGGTAGGGCTGCTAGATGCAGTTGTGAGGGTTTTTTTTTTTTTTTTTTTTTTTTTTTTTTTTTTTTTTTTTTTTTTTTTTGGGGGGGGGGGGGGGGGGGTGGACCATGGACCTTGCCGTTGGTGGGGAGGCTTGCTTGCCTCAGCGATACAGATAGCCGTACCGTAGGTGCAACCACAACGGAGGGGTATCTGTTGAGAGGCCAGACAAACGTGTGGTTCCTGAAGAGGGGCAGCAGCCTTTTCAGTAGTTGCAAGGGCAACAGTCTGGAAGATTGACTGATCTGGCCTTGTAACAATAACCAAAACGGCCTTGCTGTGCTGGTACTGCGAATGGCTGAAAGCAAGGGGAAACTACAGCCGTAATTTTTCCCGAGGGCATGCAGCTTTACTGTAAGATTACATGATGATGGCGTTCTCTTGGGTAAAATATTCCGGAGGTAAAATAGTCCCCCATTCGGATCTCCGGGCGGGGACTACTCAATAGGATGTCGTTATCAAGAGAAAGAAAACTGGCGTTCTACGGATCGGAGCGTGGAATGTCAGATCCCCTAATCGGGCAGGTAGGTTAGAAAATTTAAAAAGGGAAATGGATAGGTTGAAGTTAGATATAGTGGGAATTAGTGAAGTTCGGTGGGAGGAGGAACAAGACTTCTGGTCAGGTGACTACAGGGTTATAAACACAAAGTCAAATAGGGGTAATGCAGGAGTAGGTTTAATAATGAATAGGAAAATAGGAATGCGGGTAAGCTACTACAAACAGCATAGTGAACGCATTATTGTGGCCAAGATAGATACAAAGCCCATGCCTACTACAGTAGTACAAGTTTATATGCCAACTAGCTCTGTAGATGACGAAGAAATTGAAGAAATGTATGATGAAATAAAAGAAATTATTCAGATTGTGAAGGGAGACGAAAATTTAATAGTCATGGGTGACTGGAATTCGAGTGTAGGAAAAGGGAGAGAAGGAAACATAGTAGGTGAATATGGATTGGGGGACAGAAATGAAAGAGGAAGCCGCCTGGTCGAATTTTGCACAGAGCACAACATAATCATAACTAACGCTTGGTTTAAGAATCATGAAAGAAGGTTGTATACATGGAAGAACCCTGGAGATACTAAAAGGTTTCAGATAGATTATATAATGGTAAGACAGAGATTTAGGAACCAGGTTTTAAATTGTAAGACATTTCCAGGGGCAGATGTGGACTCTGACCACAATCTATTGGTTATGACCTGTAGATTAAAACTGAAGAAACTGCAAAAAGGTGGGAATTTAAGGAGATGGGACCTGGATAAACTAAAAGAACCAGAGGTTGTACAGAGATTCAGGGTGAGCATATGGGAGCAATTGAGAGGAATGGGGGAAAGAAATACAGTAGAAGAAGAATGGGTAGCTTTGAGGGATGAAGTAGTGAAGGCAGCAGAGGATCAAGTAGGTAAAAAGACGAGGGCTAGTAGAAATCCTTGGGTAACAGAAGAAATATTGAATTTAATTGATGAAAGGAGAAAATATAAAAATGCAGTAAGTGAAACAGGCAAAAAGGAATACAAACGTCTCAAAAATGAGATCGACAGGAAGTGCAAAATGGCTAAGCAGGGATGGCTAGAGGACAAATGTAAGGATGTAGAGGCCTATCTCACTAGGTGTAAGATAGATACTGCCTACAGGAAAATTAAAGAGACCTTTGGAGATAAGAGAACAACTTGTATGAATATCAAGAGCTCAGATGGAAACCCAGTTCTAAGCAAAGAAGGGAAAGCAGAAAGGTGGAAGGAGTATATAGAGGGTCTATACAAGGGCGATGTACTTGAGGACAATATTATGGAAATGGAAGAGGATGTAGATGAAGATGAAATGGGAGATATGATACTGCGTGAAGAGTTTGACAGAGCACTGAAAGACCTGAGGCGAAACAAGGCCCCCGGAGTAGACAATATTCCATTGGAACTACTGACGGCCGTGGGAGAGCCAGTCCTGACAAAACTCTACCACTGGTGAGCAAGATGTATGAAACAGGCGAAATACCCTCAGATTTCAAGAAGAATATAATAATTCCAATCCCAAAGAAAGCAGGGGTTGACAGATGTGAAAATTACCGAACTATCAGCTTAATAAGTCACAGCTGCAAAATACTAACACGAATTCTTTACAGACGAATGGAAAAACTAGTAGAAGCCAACCTCGGGGAAGATCAGTTTGGATTCCATAGAAACACTGGAACACGTGAGGCAATACTGACCTTACGACTTATCTTAGAAGAAAGATTAAGGAAAGGCAAACCTACGTTTCTAGCATTTGTAGACTTAGAGAAAGCTTTTGACAATGTTGACTGGAATACTCTCTTTCAAATTCTAAAGGTGGCAGGGGTAAAATACAGGGAGCGAAAGGCTATTTACAAAAAAATGGTTCAAATGGCTCTGAGCACTATGGGACTTAACTTCTGTGGTCATCAGTCCCCTAGAACTTAGAACTAATTAAACCTAACTAACCTAAGGACATCACACACATCCATGCCCGAGGCAGGATTCGAACCTGCGACCGTAGCAGTCCCGCGGTTCCGGACTGCGCGCCTAGAACCACTAGACCACCGCGGCCGGCCTATTTACAATTTGTACAGAAACCAGATGGCAGTTATAAGAGTCGAGGGACATGAAAGGGAAGCAGTGGTTGGGAAGGGAGTAAGACAGGGTTGTAGCCTCTCCCCGATGTTGTTCAATCTGTATATTGAGCAAGCAGTAAAGGAAACAAAAGAAAAATTCGGAGTAGGTATTAAAATTCATGGAGAAGAAAGAAAAACTTTGAGGTTTGCCGATGACATTGTAATTCTGTCAGAGACAGCAAAGGACTTGCAAGAGCAGTTGAATGGAATGGACAGTGTCTTGAAAGGAGGATATAAGATGAACATCAACAAAAGCAAAACAAGGATAATGGAATGTAGTCTAATTAAGTCGGGTGATGCTGAGGGAATTAGATTAGGAAATGAGGCACTTAAAGTAGTAAAGGAGTTTTGCTATTTGGGGAGCAAAATAACTGATGATGGTCGAAGTAGAGAGGATATAAAATATAGGCTGGCAATGGCAAGGAAAGCGTTTCTGAAGAAGAGAAATTTGTTAACATCCAGTATTGATTTAAGTGTCAGGAAGTCATTTCTGAAAGTATTCATATGGAGTGTAGCCATGTATGGAAGTGAAACATGGATGATAAATAGTTTGGACAAGAAGAGAATAGAAGCTTTCGAAATGTGGTGCTACAGAAGAATGCTGAAGATTAGATGGGTAGATCACATAACTAATGAGGAAGTATTGAATAGGATTGGGGAGAAGAGAAGTTTGTGGCACAACTTGACCAGAAGAAGGGATCGGTTGGTAGGACATGTTCTGAGGCATCAAGGGATCACCAATTTAGTATTGGAGGGCAGCGTGGA
Source organism: Schistocerca piceifrons (assembly GCF_021461385.2). Classification (NCBI taxonomy): domain Eukaryota; kingdom Metazoa; phylum Arthropoda; class Insecta; order Orthoptera; family Acrididae; genus Schistocerca; species Schistocerca piceifrons. The sequence goes on from NC_060139.1 coordinate 744,513,123, forward strand.
GGGTAAAAATCGTAGAGGGAGACCAAGAGATGAATACACTAAGCAGATTCAGAAGGATGCAGGTTGCAGTAGGTACTGGGAGATGAAAAAGCTTGCACAGGATAGAGTAGCATGGAGAGCTGCATCAAACCAGTCTCAGGACTGAAGACCACAACAACAACAACAACAACAACGGGGTTGGGGGGGGGGGGGGGGGCAGAAAAGGAGAGAATGGGAAAAAGACTGTGGGTGCATTGATGGAATAGAAGGCTGTGTAGTGATCGAATGGAAGCAGGGAAGAGGGTTGGGTAGCTGCAGGACAGGGACTAGTGAAGATTGAGGCCACAGGTTTTATGGGTACCTATGATATACTGGAGGGAGAGTTTCCATCTGTGCAGTTCAGGAAAGCTGATGTTGATAGGAAGGATCCAGATGGTGTAAGCTCTGAAGCAGTCACTGAAGTGACATATGAGGGTTGCCCACAAAGCAATGCACCAAATTTTTTTTCTCATCCGAGAACAATGCTACGAATGCAGCACGTTATGTATGTATTATTTGAAGTTTCTTGAGTGAGCGCGCCAAGTTTCCATCACTTCCGACATATAGCGTAGCTGCAGGACAGTTTCAAAATGGCATCTGGAGGTGAAGTATGTTACAAGCAACGTGCCATCACTGAATTTCTCACTGCTGAGAAAGAAACTGTGGGGACTATTCACAAACACTTGCGCAAAGTCTATGGAGCATGTGCTGTCAACAGAAGTACAGTTAATCACTGGGCACAGAGGGTGAGGTCATCAGAAGGTAGATCAGTAGCTCAATGATTTGCAGTGGTAGGGGAGAACATCCACCACTGTCACACCTGATAGCCCTGACCTAGCCCCCTCGGACTTCCACTTGCTTGGGCCATTCATGGGAGGCATTTTGAGGATGATGATGAGGTGACTCACACAGTGCAGCACTGGCTCCGCCACCAGGATCAGGACTGGTATCGACAGGTCATACACGCCCTTGTTTTGCACTGGAGAAAGGCCACAGAACGGGATGGAGATGACATGGAAAAATAGGGTGTGTACATAAAACACCATTCTTTCATGTGTGTAATTCTCATTATGTTCAACAAAAAATTGCTGAAGAAATTAAATGCGGTGCATTACTTACTGGGCACTGGGTTGGACTGCATGTTCAGAAGCTGTGTTGCCTAGCTGTCTCTTGGTCACAGTTTTGTCAGTGTCTATTCGTGTGGACAGTCAGCTTGATGGTTGGCATGCCCATGTAGAAAACAGTACAGTGATTGCAGCTTAGTTTGTAGACCACATGACTGCTTTTACATGTGGCCCTGCCTTTGATTGGATAAGAGATGCCTGAGACTGGATTGGAGTAGGTGGTGGTGGGAAGATGTATGGGACATGTATTGTATCTGGGTCTATTGCATTGATATGAGCCATGAGGTAAGGGGTTGAGGGTATGGGTGGAGAAGGAATGGACAAGAAAATGGAGTAGATTTGGTGGACAGTAGAATACCACTACAGGAGGGGTGCGAAGGACAGTGGGTAGGGTATTCCTCACTTCAGGGCACAATGAGAGGTAGCTGAAACCCTGATAGTGAGTGTGATTCAGTTGCTCCAGTCCTGGGGGCGGGGGATACTGAGTCACAAGGGAAATGTTCCTTTATGACCGGATGATGGATATGAGGGAGGTGGTAGGTGACTGGAGAGACAAGGCATGGCAGATCTGTTTCTGTACGAGGTTGGGAGGATAATTTTGATCTGTGAAGGACTCGGTGAGACACTGGTTAAATTTGGAGAGGAAGTGCTCAACATTATAGATGAGACAAACATGGGTGGCTAGGCTGTATGGAAGGGACTTCTTGGTATGGAATGGATGACAGCTGTCAAAATAGAGGTATTTATGATGTCTGGTAGGTTTGATACGGATAAAGCTTTTGATGTAGCCATCCTTGAAGTGGAAGTCAATATCAATGAGGAGGCTGGCCTGTTGGGTTGAAGAGAACCAGGCAAAGTGAATGGAGGAGCAGGTGTTGAGATTTTGGAGGAATGTGGACAGGATGTCCTCACCCTCAATCCACAACATGAAGATGTCATCAATGAATCTGAATCAGGTAAGGGGGTTTGGGACTCTGGCAGTTAGGAAGGATTCCTCTAGATGGCCCATGTGTAAGTTGGCATAAGACAGTTCCATGCAGATGCCCACTGCTGTACCACGGATTTGTTTGTATGTGATGCCTTCAAAGGAGAAGTAATTGTGGATGAGCATGTAGTTGACCATAGTGACCAGGTAGGAGGTAGTAGTTCTGGAAATAGTCCGGTGTTGGGAAATGTAGTGTTCAATACCAGGTCAAGGCCATGGGTACTGGGTATTTTATCATGGAGGGAGATGGCTTCAACAATGACAAGCAAGATACCATGTGGTAAAGGAACAGAAGCTGTGGACTGTCTGTGGAGCAAATGGCCCATATTTTTTATGTACGAAGATAGATTGTGAGTAACAGGCGGAAAGTGTTGGTCCATGACAGCAGAGGTGCTCTCTGTGGAAGCACAGTAACCGGTCACAATGTGGTGTCCTCGGTGGTTGAGTTTATTGACTTCAGGAAGTATGTAGAAGGTATGGGTGCATGGAGTGGTAGGCAAGCGAAGAGACAGGGTCAGGAGAGAGGTTCTGGGATAGACCTCAGCATTTGAGGAGGGACTGGAGATCCAGTTGTATTTCTGGAACAGAGTCACTTAAATTTAATTTATAGGAGCACTGGCTAATATGATATAGCTTGAATTTTCTTATGAATTTGGGACATTTTAGTTTCTTGTTCAATGCTTGCAGGCAGCTTGTTAAACGGTTTTGCATCAGGATATAGGACATAATTCTGAGTGCTGGATAATGAAGATGACTGTACATGGATTGCATTACATAAATCACAAACTTAACCATATTCAAATGGTGGAATGATAATGACTGTGGCAGCACTTAAGCATTCCAAAAAGGAATGTTCAACATTTGCCACTGCATATTTACACTGATGGAAAAAAATAGCAGCACCAAAAAATAATTAATGTAGAGTAATACAATTTTGGGAATACTTTTCTCAAAACATGCAACAATCATGAGAGTAGACTCTATCAGTAATTACTGTCTATTGCAGCCACATCATACATCATGAGAAAAACTGAGGACAATGAGAGAAAAGAGGAAGAACAATAAGGTAGAATATAACCATTACTGATGGCTCACTCACTACCTTCAATTCAATCAGTTCAAGGTTTTTGTCCGACCTCAACACCTAATTGCTGAATATTGTCTTCAACCCTGACTCATGTAAGTTGTTTTGACCTGTTGTTGTTGTGGTCTTCAGTCCTGAGACTGGTTTGATGCAGCTCTCCATGCTACTCTATCCTGTGCAAGCTTTTTCATCTCCCAGTACCTACTGCAACCTGCATCCTTCTGAATCTGCTTAGTGTATTCATCTCTTGGTCTCCCTCTACGATTTTTACCCTCCACGCTGCCCTCCAATACTAAATTGGTGATCCCTTGATGCCTCAGAACATGTCCTACCAACCGATCCCTTCTTCTGGTCAAGTTGTGCCACAAACTTCTCTTCTCCCCAATCCTATTCAATACTTCCTCATTAGTTATGTGATCTACCCATCTAATCTTCAGCATTCTTCTGTAGCACCACATTTCGAAAGCTTCTATTCTCTTCTTGTCCAAACTATTTATCGTCCATGTTTCATTTCCATACATGGCTACACTCCATACAAATACTTTCAGAAACGACTTCCTGACACTTAAATCTATACTCGATGTTAACAAATTTCTCAATATACAGATTGAATAACATCAGGGAGAGGCTACAACCCTGTCTCACTCCTTTCCCAACCACTGCTTCCCTTTCATGCCCCTCGACTCTTATAACTGCCATCTGGTTTCTGTACAAATTGTAAATAGCCTTTCGCTCCCTGTATTTTACCCCTGCCACCTTCAGAATTTGAAAGAGAGTATTCCAGTTAACATTGTCAAAAGCTTTCTCTAAGTCTACAAATGCTAGAAACGTAGGTTCGCCTTTTCTTAATCTTTCTTCTAAGATAAGTCTTAAGGTTAGTATTGCCTCACGTGTTCCAACATTTCTACGGAATCCAAACTGATCTTCCCCGAGGTCCGCTTCTACCAGTTTTTCCATTCATCTGTAAAGAATTCGTGTTAGTATTTTGCAGCTGTGACTTATTAAACTGATTGTTCGGTAATTTTCACATCTGTCAACACCGGCTTTCTTTGGGATTGGAATTATTATATTCTTCTTGAAGTCTGAGGGTATTCCGCCTGTCTCATACATCGTGCTCACCAGATGGTAGAGTTTTGTCATGACTGGCTCTCCCAAGGCCATCAGTAGTTCTAATGGAATGTTGTCTACTCCCAGGGCCTTGTTTCGACTCAGGTCTTTCAGTGCTCTGTCAAACTCTTCACGCAGTATCTTATCTCCCATTTCGTCTTCATCTACATCCTCTTCCATTTCCATAATATTGTCCTCAAGTACATCGCCCTTGTATAAACCCTCTATATACTCCTGCCACCTTTCTGCCTTCCCTTCTTTGCTTAGAACTGGGTTGCCATCTGAGCTCTTGATATTCATAAAAGTGGTTCTCTTCTCTCCAAAGGTCTCTTTAATTTTCTTGTAGGCAGTATCTGTCTTACCCCTAGTGAGACAAGCCTCTACATCCTTACATTTGTCCTCTAGCCATCCCTGCTTAGCCATTTTGCACTTCCTGTCGATATCATTTCTGAGACGTTTGTATTCCTTTTTGCCTACTTCATTTACTGCATTTTTATATTTTCTCCTTTCATCAATTAAATTCAATATTTCTTCTGTTACCCAAGGATTTCTATTAGCCCTCGTCTTTTTACCTACTTGATCGTCTGCTGCCTTCACTACTTCATCCCTCAGAGCTACCCATTCTTCTTCTACTGTATTTCTTTCCCCCATTCCTGTCAATTGTTCCCTTATGCTCTCCCTGAAACTCTCTACAACCTCTGGTTCTTTCAGTTTATCCAGGTCCCATCTCCTTAAATTCCCACCTTTTTGCAGTTTCTTCAGTTTCAATCTGCAGTTCGTAACCAATAGATTGTGGTCAGAATCCACATCTGCCCCTGGAAATGTCTTACAATTTAAAACCTGGTTCCTAAATCTCTGTCTTACCATTATATAATCTATCTGATACCTTTTAGTATCTCCAGGATTCTTCCAGGTATACAACCTTCTTTTATGATTCTTGAACCAAGTGTTAGCTATGATTAAGTTATGCTCTGTGCAAAATTCTACAAGGCGGCTTCCTCTTTCATTCCTTCCCCCCAATCCATATTTACCTACTATGTTTCCTTCTCTCCCTTTTCCTACTGACGAATTCCAGTCACCCATGACTATTAAATTTTCGTCTCCCTTCACTACCTGAATAATTTCTTTTATCTCGACATACATTTCATCTATTTCTTCATCATCTGCAGAGCTAGTTGGCATATAAACTTGTACTACTGTAGTAGGCATGGGCTTTGTGTCTATCTTGGCCACAATAATGCGTTCACTATGTTGTTTGTAGTAGCTAATCCGCACTCCTATTTTTTTATTTATTATTAAACCTACTCCTGCATTACCCCTATTTGATTTTGTATTTATAACCCTGTAATCACCTGACCAAAAGTCTTGTTCCTCCTGCCACCGAACTTCACTAATTCCCACTATATCTAACTTTAACCTATCCATTTCCCTTTTTAAATTTTCTAACCTACCTGCCCGATTAAGGGATCTGACATTCCACGCTCCAATCCGTAGAACACCAGTTTTCTTTCTCCTGATAACAACGTCCTCCTGAGTAGTCCCCGCCCGGAGATCCGAATGGGAGACTATTTTACCTCCGGAATATTTTCCCCTAGAGGACGCCATCATCATTTAATCATACAGTAAAGCTGTTTTGAACTATTATCATAGAAAGAATAGAATTGAAACCAGGTTATGTAGTATTTTCTAAGATTCCATCATTGCTATATCCTTCTCTCATAATCATTCTTCAACATACTGGGTGTTTGAAAATTTCCATTACAAACTTCTAGGACTTTTAGAGCGGAGTGAGTATATAATATTTTGAATAGGGACCCATGTCCAAAAAATGTACCATTTCCATTACAACGGTTTCGAGGAACTGAATTTGGTGTGACACAATACAATTATTAAGTAACAATTTGAAAGGAAACATAATAAAATGACCATTTATCACTTAAGCCCATTTGTTTGTGTTAACACTTAGATGTTACATGTCTACATTATTACAGAACAAAAATGAACCCAGCATACTGTACGTGCAGAACACAACTGATGCATTACAACAGTGGCTCGATGTGATAACCACCAACACAGTTACAGACATTGTATCCATGAAGCATGTTCTGGTACACACTCTCCATCCCACCTGATGTCTCTTCAATTTCTAATGCAGTGGCCATAACTTGTGCCAGCAGATATTCCTCTATCTCATAAGTACAGACATTAAGTGACATCAGGTGACCGTCTGACACAGTACATGTCATCCTGTCTAGTCTGCCACATACCAGGGCAAGGAACTCTGAGACATTTCTCTTTCTCTTAGTAGATGTGGATGCTTTACACATGTGAACTGAAACCACTGTAGAATGGAAACAGTACACTTATGTAATTACTCCCTTCTACAAGTCCTAGAAGTTTGTAATGGGAATTTCCTAATGCCCTATATTTCATACTTTTACATTATACTCCTTTTCCTTTTAGACATCCTTCACCTATGTCTCCCTCTCCCTCTTTGAGTGTGTGTTTACTCACCACAAAAGGTGTTAAATATGGCAACAGAACATTTTTTATCCTCCTAATCATTGTCGGTGTGAGGCCTTTGCTTAGCAATAGAAAACATATTTAATTTCTTCAGAATGATTTGATACATTTTGACTGATTTAAAAGTGCTGAACAAACATTTTTCTGCATTCAGTTTGTGCAGGAAATTGGCATTTTTTGCACTCGTAGCACTGAGGTGGTGTCTCACTTTGATCTTGCTGACTTCACAGGTGTTTACAGGGGATGTGATTTTGTTCTGTTATTGTTCAGGAAAACTATAATCACACCAACAGTCAATTTTGCTAAGATTGTGCAGTGTATTATTGCTCAACATGCCACCAAACCATCTTCCTTTGACATGCGAGAAAGATTCTTCAGTGAACTGATCATCATATGAGAATACATCGTACTAGAAATTTAACTGGATTTTATTCTAAATTAATTATTTAAAAAAAAGAGTACTGAAAACTGTGAGAAACTGGTCTTATAAAATGAATCTGTTTGGACATTTAATCATCACGATAGTTATGTGAGCATACTGAACACAGGTTACGGTGTTCAAAATATAAAAGTGTCCTATTTAGACAGTAATAAAATTATGCTATGGTAATAAACACAAGAGGCCATTATGTTCCCACTATCACATAGGCAGTGGTGTAAGGAACACTTGAAGAGAACAGACTAAACATATCCTATAGTGTATCCAAACTGCAGCACAACATGTACCTTCAATACCTTCACTGGACAGCCACAAACATATTCCCTTTGTAACTGAACACATGATCTGTGAATGAATTGCCAAAAATCACAGCCAGTTCAGTTTACAAGTGTTAGAAATGGTAATTTAGGTGACTCTTTTAGGCAGGAAAGCCATACTGGGAGGAGTGTTGGTGACCAGTTTATCAGGGCAAACATTAAAATCACTAGACTCCACACCTCCAGTATTGATAACTAAACAATAACAGTTTGGAAATTATATAATTGAATGCGATAAAAACAAAACAAAATGTAGTATTATACAAAGGCGATTGGATTTTCGAGAGTTTTCCTCAAATAAAAGAGAAGAACTAAGCGCCGGCGATCACATCACAGTGCTAATGCTTTGTCTGACAGTTGTTCAACTACTATATGTTTTGTGTTCTACATTTTGGTAACTGAATATTACAAGCTTATTCACTGTTATGAAGGTATTTCCAGAGAAACAAAGGTAGCTGGATAACAAACTGAATAAATTATAATTACATTATAACTCTCTAACAAGGCACTGGAAATTATGGAACCGTCACACCAAACTACTCAGATAATATCTCTGAACAACTCTGAAATTTTTTTGGTTCGCCCTGTATACTGGTGAGCTCCTACCTGGAGCAGAGTGTCCCTTTGTTCTGAGTGGGTATCACAGACATGCTGCAATGAGCTGACACAATGAGTACTAACTGAGTGACCAGCTATGTTGTTGCACATAGACTAGCATCAGTTTATTGTAATTCAATAAAATTTATTTCAAAATCATCAATAGTTTTATTATTTACCTTGGTGTAAATATTGGGAGGTCAGGCAGTCTTCTTGCACTATATGCTCAAAAACTAAATGTAAGGTTGCAAGAGCCAAAGGCCCACAGATGAACAATTGCATACAGTTTTTGGTCATCCAGGCTAGGTATGGTGAACATGCAGAACAGTTGTTTACATGTGTGAATTGAACTGAATTTTATTTGTGTTGTGACAGTGCCATGACAAACGGCGATAGAGGCGCTCCGTAACTCGGCCGAGCGCGGGAGCGCCACCTAGCTACGAATGGCACCGGCCGCATGTCACGGCACGGCAGTCGAATAAGAGATACTGAGTTGTTATCATGTAACGAGCTATTGTTTCTAAGTGAGTGTGTTTGAATATCCACGCAATTATTGGTGATTAAAGGTTATAACACTTTTTGGTGACGAGGTCGGATATTTTCACTGCGTTGTGGATTTGTGTGTTCGTGACGGGGCAGACATGGAACAGCTTATGCAAGCGCTCACTGAACAACAAACACAGCTGACAGCTGCTATTCAGGCACAACAAACACAGCTGACGGCTGCTATTCAGGCGTTGTCGACGTCGCTTACTCATCGTCTGTCTTCCTCTTCTCCGCCTCCATTCCCACTTTACGACAAGGCCGCTGAAGATTGGGAGGATTATGAGAAGCGTTTGCGGCAACACTTCTTGGCTTTCGGTGTTGTTGACGCTCCTATGTGTAAGTCGTTATTTCTATCTTGGATTTCCCCACGGATCTATCAGCTGCTATCTCAGTTAGCCCCTCTGTGGGAACCTGCCGCTCTGTCCTTCCAAGAAATGTGTGACTTATTGTCTAACTATTACCGAAAAAACACCCACGTCGTCGCTGCCCACGCGGTGTTCTACCGGTGATGTAAACAGCCCCATAAATCTTACCGGGCTTGGGCGGCAGAACTACATGGTCTGAGTAGGAAATGTCAGTTTGTCATGGACACTCATCATGAGTCTTATGCTGATTCAATGGTTAGGGATGCTATTCTACGGCTTGCTCCTGATAAAGAAGTTCGGCAACGTGCCCTACAACTGCCAAACCCATCGTCGTCGGAAGTTCTAAGCATCGCTCAATCCTTTGAAGTGTCTCACGCTGCTGGCGCGCAAATAGACACGTGGTGTGATGTAGGCGCTGTACAGTCAACTTCTGACACAGACAATTTGCCTGTTTCACAGGAGAACGAAGATGTGGCGGCGGTTCACTCGTGTAAACAATGTCGCATTGGGCCGCAACGCTTGCAGCAAACACAGCAACCACAGAAGCAGGTTCGTTCCGCACTTCCTTCTTGTCCACATTGTTTCGTACAGCATGACAGGGCCGCGTGTTCAAAATGTTGGGCCACGTGTAATTCATGTAGGAAAAAAGGCCACATTGCTTCTGTGTGTCAGTCCCCTAAAGTTCCTGTCGACGAGGACGAGGCATCGGACATGGATGTTAACTGTGTGCTTTCTCAAACAAATAAGTTTTTTATTACTGTTCGTGTTCTGGATAAAGACATTCGCATGCAAGTGGACACTGGCTCTGCAGTAACTCTCATTAATTCTCACACGTATTTGGAGTTGGGCTCCCCTCCCTTGTCTCCAGTTATGCGAAATGGTGGTTTCTAAACCAAATGGGAGTCTGCGATTGTGTGGTGATTTTAAAGCCGCTGTCAACGCTCAGAGCCTCATTGACACTTATCCTCTTCCCCGTCCTGAGGAGTTATTTACCAAGCTTGCTGGGGGCCAGTTCTTTTTCAAACTTGACTTATCGGAGGCGTACCATCAGTTGCCGTTGGATGCTTCTTCCAAGGAATCTCTTGTCATCAACACTCCTTGTGGGTTGTAACCAGCGGTTACCATTTGGCGTCGCTAGCGCGCCGGCCGTTTTTCAGCGGTTTTTGGAACAGCTCACGGCTTCGGTTCCCGGCTGCATAAACTATCTGGATGACATTGTTGTCATGAGGGCCTCCACTGAGGAGCACCTTCGCAATTTGCGTTCACTGTTTCGGGTTTTGCATTTGGCTGGGTTGAGGTGCAATCTGGACAAGTCACAGTTCTTCCAACCCTCCATTGTGTATCTAGGTATCTTGGTTTCCACTTGTCCTGTGAGGGTATGCGTCCTCTACGTCAGCACGTTGCGGCCATTAACGCTCTACCCCAGCTGTCTACGGTCAAAGAACTTCAGGCGTTTCTAGGCAAGATTGCTTATTATCACAAATTCATTCCATCCGCGGCGGCGGTAGCTCATCCTCTGCTCTCAACTGTTACGCAAAAACATCCATTTCTGTTGGTCCGACGAGTGTGAGCAGGCTTTTGTCCGCCTGAAGGCTCATTTGCAGTCTGCGCCTTGTCTTGCCACATTCCGTCTGGGTCAGCACTTGGTTCTGGCGACTGACGCATCACAGTATGGCCTAGGGGCTGCTCTCGCCCATCGGTATGAGGATGGGTTGGAACGACCCATCGCCCATGCTTCCAAGACCCTCAACGATGCGCAACAGCGTTACTCTCAAATCGAAAAGGAGGCGTTCGCTATCATTTATGCTCTAAAAAAGTTCAGCATTTTTTTGTATGGTTCTAAGTTTCACCTCATCACCAACCACAAGCCGCTGGTCACTCTGTTCAGCCCATCGGCGTCACTTCCGGATAAGGCAGCTCACCGCCTACAACGTTGGACCTTATACTTGTCTCGTTTTCACTATGAGATTCACTATCGCCCCACGGCCCAGCACGCCAAAGCTGACGCATTGTCAGGATTGCCGATGGACCCCGACCCGGTTTTCGATCATGATGAACTATTCTGTTTCCACATTTATGAGGAAGAACGTTATGCGGTCGAGGGTTTTCCACTTACAGGTTCGCAGGTCACGTCGGCTACTGCGCGGGACCCGGTCCTGCGTCAGGTGATCGGTTTTGTTCAACGGGGTTGGCCGGACAGGACCAAGGGCCGGGCATCGGATCCCCTTCGCAACTACCATGCCTTGCGCCTTCGTCTGTCTGTTCGTGATGGTGTTGTTCTTCTGGCCACGGATGGCGCATCTCCACGGGTCGTGGTGCCAGCCTCTCTTTGCAAAGATGTTCTCAAACTGTTGCATGAAGGCCATTGGGGTATTTCTCAGACTAAGTCCCTGGCCCGCAGGCACGTTTATTGGCCCAGTATTGATTCGGACATCGCCCACATGTTTGCTGCGTTTGGTCAGTGTGCTCAACAACTGGCTGCACCTCGTACCATGCCCTCTCCGTTGCCTGATCCGGCGCAGCCATGGGAACGGGTGCACACTGACTTTGCCGGCCCCTTCCTCGGTACTTATTGGTTACCGTTGATTGACGCCTTCTTGAAGTTTCCGTTTGTTGTTCCATGTCCGTCGCCCACCACTGCGGCGACGAAGCTGGCTTTGTCCAAAATCTTTGCGCTAGAAGGTCTTCCATCCACGATTGCCACAGACAAAGGCCTTCAGTTCTCTTCGCAGGCCTTCCGTGATTTTTGTACTGGACAAGGGATTCATCATGTTACAGCACCGCCCTTCCATCCGTAATCGAATGGGGAGGTTGAGCGTCTTGTCCGCACTTTCAAAAGCCAGATGAAAAAATTCCTTAGTGATTTTTCCACAGATGACGCTCTGCTGCAATTTCTGAGTTCTTATCGCTTCATGCCTTTGGGTGATCGCAGCCGTGCTGAACTCTTGCATGGCCGCCACCCGCGCACTCTACTGCACCTGCTTCACCCTGTCAGGCCTTGTGCTGTGTCCCCTAGTGTGGGAAAATACTCGGTGGGTGCCGACGTGTGGGCACGAGGGTATGGATCTCGCCCTAAATGGATTCCAGGGGTGGTCAAGGCTCTTTGCGGCCGCCGGCTTTGTGAAATACGTTCGCCATTATGACCAGATGCGCCCAAGAGTGGTGGCCACACCGGTGCCACCGCCCCTTCCTTCGCCTCCACCAGCCCGAGAAGCCAGTCCTGTCGCTGCTGCCGATCTACCGTACGTGTTGATGCAGCCGACGTTGCTACCGCTTCCGAGTACGCCGGAACCGGCCCCAGTCGCGACACCGCCTTCTCTGGGACCCATCTCACTGGAGCACACCCCCAGGTCCACGACACCTATGGATGCTGCTCCGGAGTTTTCACCCATCATCTCATCCAGGAGGCACGTTCCATGCACGAGCTTCCGTCCTGGACATTTTCGACCATACTCTCGTGTCTCTCCGCGGGATCTTCTCGGGGCCTCACAAGAGGTCATGGATGTCTCCGCACTGTCCATGTCTCCAAGGAAGTGAGTGTTTTTTTTTTTTTTTTTTTTTTTTTTTTTTTTTTTTTTTTTTCCCCAAGGGGGGAAAAGTGTTGTGACAGTGCCACGATATTTAACAGTGCCGCCACGACAGTACGCACAAACGGCGATAGAGGCACTCCGCAACTCGGCTGAGCGCGGGAGCGCCACCTAGCTACGAACAGCACCAGCCGCATGTCACGGCACAGCAGTCGAATAAGAGATACTGAGTTGTTATCATGTAACGAGCTATTGTTTCTAAGTGAGTGTGTTTGAATATCCACGCAATCATTGGTGATTAAAGGTTATAACAATTTGATCATGTACGTTTACACTGTGTACAGTAAATGTATGTATATAATAAAAATAGAGAACATTCATTATCACTTATTTCCTAAGGAACATCCATTTTGATTCACTCCATAATGTCATTGATTATAAAGAACAACATACACAATTTAATTTATTAGGTACTTTTTAACACTATAAAATTCTTTTTCTACCAGACAGCCTTTGAGATTGTTTGGAAAGTTAGTGTAATGTATACTATCATGCAGACTTCTTAATAACTTGATACCCAAGTACTGAGATCCTTTTGCAAGCATACTGAAGTCCTTTTCCAAGCATTGTAAGTCAGTGTGATATGCTTCATATACCATTTACCTGTGTGTGTTGTGGCTGTGTGCACTTGCATTTGTAATCCACTCTGAATTAAAACTGCTGTTTGTCTGCATATTGAGGAAGCTGCTTCATTACGAATATGATGGAGATGAGTTTCTTACAGACTGAATGAATATGCTGTTTCCATTTCAGCTCATTATCCACAGTAATACCTACTAATTTAATGGTTTCTGTTTCTTCCAGCTTCGTACATCCACCTCTTAATCCAAATGCACAGACTTCTCATTCCTGTGGTCTTTTTCAGGTTTATAACCAGTTCATTTTTCATGAGTCATTAAGATGGGATGTTTGCAGAAATATATGCTCTTCTCTTAAGTTGTTCGCCATTTTGGTCATTGTTCAGCATTGTCATGTCATCTGAATACAATATTTTCTTAGCTTTTTCTACAACATTAAACAGCAATGGCACCATTACTGAACATTGTGGCATTCCATATTTAATGGTTTCAGTCTCTGACTGGTATGCCTTCCCTACTGATACAAACTGTTTCCTCTTGCAGAGGTATGATTGTACCCACTCTCTTGCTTGCCCCTGGATGCCATAGTTTTCCAATTTTAATAGTACCAAATCCTTCAGAGAGATCCAGAAACATTGTGGAGATAACTTTTGTTAATCTAAGGACTGTATAATATATTTAAAAACAAAGATGATGTGACTTACCATACGAAAGCACTGGCAGGTCGAATAGAAACACAAACAGACACATACATACACACAAAATTCAAGCTTTCGCAACAAACTGTTGCCTCATCAGGAAAGAGGGAAGGAGAGGGAAAGACGGAAGGAAGTGGGATGGATATGTGTGTGTGTGTGTGTGTGTGTGTGTGTGTGTGTGTGCGCGCGCGCGCGAGTGTATACCCGTCCTTTTTTCCCCCTAAGGTAAGTCTTTCCACTCCCGAGATTGGAATGACTCCTTACCCTCTCCCTTAAAACCCACTTCCTTTTGTCTTTCCCTCTCCTTCCCTCTTTCCTGATGAGGCAACAGTTTGTTGCGAAAGCTTGAATTTTGTGTGTATGTATGTGTCTGTTTGTGTTTCTATCGACCTGCCAGCGCTTTCGTATGGTAAGTCACATCATCTTGGTTTTTAAATATATTTTTCCCGTGTGGAATGTTTCCCTCTATTATATTAAGGACTGTATACTGTACTCTGACAGACTGGCAATTACTGAATCTATAAATTTATCTTACCTGAAACCATAAATGTCAGATGAATAACTAATCTATTATATGTAAGTATTTCCAGGATTTTAGAGAAACCTGGTATCAGTGAAACTGGTCTATAGTTGTTGGTGTCACTCTAATCTTCTTTCTGATATACTGGTAGTATAATGCTGATCTTCAGTTTTTCTGGAAAAAATCTATCTCAGATAGATCTGTTTGCTATGTACAGCAATACTGTGATTATTTCTCCACTTACTAGCTTAATTATGTAATTCAAACTTTCACCGTCACCAGCTGATTTCTTGAACTTTAGTTTCTGTACAGATCTTCTCAGTTCACCTTCTGTGACTGGCTTCATGTATATGGTTCTGTATGATTTTTTGATATCTTAGTAACCTTCTGTTTCAGATATTTCTTTATATTTTCTGTTTTCTACCACATTTATATCATTATCAGTGAGTATGTTTCTCATTTCTCTACCACCTAATGCCAATGTGTTGTCCATTTCCATTGACATTACCTCTGTTCCTTTGTTTCAGATATTTCTTTATATTTTCTGTTTTCTACCACATTTATATCATTATCAGTGAGTATGTTTCTCATTTCTCTACCACTTACGGCCAATGTGTTGTCCATTTCCATTGACATTACCTCTGTTTCTTTGTTCCATCCATATTTTCCCCTTCTTTCTTAATTAGTTACATTCTAAGCTGTTGTATCTCATATTGAGTTCATTATGGTGGTGTTAATTGCTCTTGTTATTGCCTCTCTTATTACTGTTGTGTATTTATTTTGTAACATTTTGTAGTTCTCAGCTTCACCCATCCATCTTAGTTTGTGTGTGTGTGTGTGTGCGCTTTACAGGAAGGCCTGTTTGTGGCTTAGGAGACAGCAACCTTAACGACCAGTGTTCAGAGCTATTAAATCATTAGGTGTGATGAAGTCACATCATGAGAAGTATAGATACAGATGGGAGCAACTACAACGCCAGTACCACTACTGTGACACCCAAGTTATTGCCAAAGCTTTGCCATCAAGACTGCAGTGCCATGCAACAATAGCTGTCAGCGACAATGATGTCACAATTATTCCAATCCACTCTGCCCAGCCATACCAACTGCAACTAGTAAGTGCAATTGTTGTGCTCCTACTATTATCCACCCATTCCTGATACTGATTCTTCTGAGAGGACCAGGTCAATTAAAGAGGTGTTGGAAAAGTTACTCTGATATTGCAGGAAGTTTTGTGCAAGCTGCAGATAGTCCTGCCATCGAACTGCTTGATATAAACGAAAGTACGATGATTTGGACACAGGGAGATTTTGAATCTTACTAAGAAATTGAAGGCGAATCTTCTATCACAAACCAGTACAGAGCAGTACTCAATCACTGTTGTGACTTAGTAAAATCTGATCTTAAGTGTTTAATGAAGACACACTCTTACAGTCTACAAATTGTGGAACCATCAAGTTTATCAAGCTCTCTCAACTCTCTGAGGTTACCCTCTATTAATTTGCTGACATTTGAAAGCGACTATCTCAAACAGTAGTCACAACAGCATACCTTACCTAGTTTCAACAACTTAATCCTCTGCCAGGCACATCACAATGGCGTGCATAGTACAGATGAAGATGACATGGCAAGAATTGCAATACCTCAACTCTATAATGAAAAGGAACTACTACCATGTAGTGGAGATGCTGAGCCACAGAAAGGCCCAACAAAAACAATGTTGGAAATTTAGCTTTAAGCCAGCAAGGCCTTTGTCAAAAATAGGCAACATGCACATGCACTCAGGCAAATGCAACTCACATACATATGAGCACAGTCTCTGGCAGCTGGAGCCAGGCGGCAAGCAGCAACACGTTACAGATGAGGCAACCGTTTGGGGGTAAGGAAGAGGATGGGGTGGGGAGTGGGAGAGATACAGGGTGGGGGTGGGAGACACTGAAGTGCTGCTGGAAGCATACTCGGACGAGATGGCAGCTAGGTGCAGTCAAGAGGTTAGACAGAGGATGGGGGTGAGAGGGCGGGATTAGTGGAAAAAGAGATAAATCAAAAGACTAAGTGCGTTGGTGGATGGGTAAGGGCAATGACTAATGAAGATGGAGGCCGAAGGGTTAATGGAACATAGGATATATTGCAAGGAGAGTTCTCACCTCGCTATTCAGAAAAGCTGGTGTTGGTAGGAAGAAACCAAATGGCACAGACTGTGAAGCAGTCATTAAAATGAAGAACATCATGCTCAGGGCTGTGCTCAGGATCAGGGTCGTCCTTCTTGGCCACAGTTTGCCAGAGGACATTCATGCGGACAGACAGCTTGTTGGTTGTCATGCCCACATAGAATGCAGCACAGTGGTTGTAGCTTAGCTTGTAGATCACATGACTGAATTCACTGG
Organism: Schistocerca piceifrons; assembly: GCF_021461385.2. NCBI lineage: Eukaryota > Metazoa > Arthropoda > Insecta > Orthoptera > Acrididae > Schistocerca > Schistocerca piceifrons. The sequence goes on from NC_060139.1 coordinate 744,529,997, forward strand.
TGGCTCTGCCTTTGATGGGATAGGTGATGTTTGTGACCAGACAGGAGTAGGTGGTGGTGGGACGATGTATGGGACATGTCTTGCATCTAGTTCTGCTACAGGGATATGAGCAAAGAGAAAAGGTGTAGGGAGCAGGAGTTATGTAGGGATGGATGAGGATATTATGTAGGTTCAGTGGGCGGTGGAATATCAATGTGGGAGGGGTGGGAAGGATAATGGGTAGGACATTTCTCATTTCAGGCCACAATGAGAGGTAGTCACAATCCTGTCGGAGAACGTAATTTAATTGCTCCAGTCCTGAGTGGTTCTGAGTCACAAGGGAAATGCTCCTCTGTGGCCAGATGGTGGGACGTGTTGGGTGATTGGAAAGATAAGGCATGAGAAATCTGTTTTTGTACAAGATGGGGAGGGTAATTATGATATGTAAAGGCCTCAGTGAGACCCTCGGTATATTTTGAGAGACTGCTTGTCACTCCAGATGCGAGGCCACAGGTGGCTAGACTGTACAGAAGGGACTTATTGGTATGGAATGGGTGGTAGCTGTCGAAGTGGAGATATTGCTGGTGCTTGGTAGATTGGATATGGACGGAGGTGCTGATACAGCCACCTTTGAGGTGGACATCAGCATCGAGGAAAATGACTTGATGGGGTGAATAGAACCCTCATCCGCCCTGCAGCCCCGATCTTGCACCAAGCAACTTCCACTTGTTTCCCAAGATGAAGAACTGGCTTGCAATGCAGTGCTTTGATGGTGACGCGAAACTCCAGGTGGGCATGAATCACTGGCTGAAGTCTCAGGCCGCAAAATTTTATGACGAAGGTCTTTCAAAGCTTCTCCACTGCTATGATAAGTGCCTAAATGTGTTTGGTGACTATGTGGAAAAGTAGTATGTGAGTCGCTCTTTCAGATGTATATAATAAAATGTATTTCTTGGACTTAGTTTTTTTTTAAAATGCCAAAATGTTCCCTACTTTCTGAATAGCCCTCGTACATTCTCTGCCAGCATTATGACTACCTCTCATCATGTTCTGAAATGAGAAATATCCTACTCACTATCCTTCCCACCCCTCTCACGGTATTCTGCTGCCCATCAAACCTACACAATATCCTCTTCCATCCCTACACAACCTCTACTCCAAACCCCTTGCCTCATGGCTCATATCCCTGAAATGGACCTAGATGCAAGACCTGTCCCATACATCCACCTACTCCAGTCCTGTCACAAACATCACCTATCAAAATCACCAATCCCATAAAAGGCAGCGTTACCTGTGAAACCAGAGATGTGATCTGTGAGCTAAAATGCAACCACTGTGCTGCATTCTACATGGGCGTAACAATCAACAAGCTGTCTGTCTGCATGAATGGTGACTGACAAACTGTGGCCAAGAAATAATTGGATAACCCTGCTGCTGAGCATGCTGCTTAACACGATGTCCGTCATTTCAATGACTGCTTCACAGCCTGTGCCATCTGGATCCTTCCCACCACCACCAGCTTTTCTGAATTGCGCAGTTGGGAACTCTCCCTGCAATACATCCTACATTCCAGTAAGTCTCTGGGCCTCAACCCTCGTTAGTCATTGCCCTTAACATCTAGTCCTTTTCTTGCTTTCCCTGATCCCATTCGAGCACTATACAGCCCTCATTCCGCCAACGCACCTAGCCTATTCATCTCTCCTTTTCCACTAACCGCACCCCCCCTCCCTGCCCTCCGTCTAACCTCCTGACAACACGTAGCTGCCTTACTCTCCACCTTATCCCTACACACTCCAAGCAGCACTTTACTGTCCCCCACTCCTAACCTGCATTCCTTCCTCTGCCTGCCCCAGCCTCCTCCTTACCCCTATCTGGTTGCCTCTCCCATTATGCATTGCAGCTCACAGTCTGGCTCCAGCTGCCTGAGACTTAGGTCATGTGTGTGTGAGTTGTGTTTGCGTGAGTGTGCGCATGTGTGTCTATTTTTGATAAGGGCCTTGTTGACCAAAAGCCAACTTCCTGATAGTTTTTTTGTTGTGCCTTTCTGCAACTCAGCATCTCTGCTATATGGTGAGTAGCAACTATCCTTTTCTTTATATTGTTACATTCCATCCTGGATTTTCCATTGTTTAATATCTCAAATCTACTTTACAGTCTCTTGTTAGTGTGCCACCATCATGAAAGCACTTCTGATGGTGAAGTCCTGAGCTGGAGAGTGTGATATAGGTACTATTCTTGAAGAATCAAGTTTGCCAAGATCACTAGTAATTCTTTTTATTACTATTACCAGTTTTGACACATGTATGCTGTCATCATTGGATTAACACTGTGGCAGCTGTGCCGCAAAAATGTGAATTGCCAGCCCATGTTAGCTATGTCAAGTATCCATCAGCGCGCATGCTTACCGATAGGCAAAATTCTGGGAATGTGTATCATGCATGTGTGTGGGTCAGCAAAATGCAACAGCAATGTGAACTGAACCACTGTGCAGCCCAGACGCGTTCCTCCAGAGTCTACAGCTGCAATCTGCAGACCACATGGGTCGAGCTTAATGTGAGTTACCGACCTAAACGTGAAAGTTTGTCTCGGACTCTCCATTCGTTTCTGCTTACATTGCATTGCACTCAGCAATCTCAAAAAAAGTTTGTTTCCTTCCGGATGTGTTTCAATTGTTCTCAAATGATTGGATGACACGCTCATCATGAAGGGGTACACACCTTCTGTGATCAGTGTTAGAAATGGAGCTGTTATGCAAAAACCATTATCGCGATCACTGGTTAACAGACATTTCGATCGGTTTTCATTTTTGTCACTTATTCATTTACTCATTTGTGCACAATAAATACATTTTCAACATTTGTGCAGAATAAACAAAATTCCACAAATGTGTAATTATCAGTTCCCGTCACCACACTGTCACCATAGCCTACATCCTGTATGTGGGTGCAACAGTACAGTCAGCTCACTGCATGACTGTTGTGTAAGTGGCGATACCCACACAGTCCCACTTCAGCAGTATTAGATTTTCATGCTTTTTACAATGCTGAAAGTCATGCAGTGATGTTGCATCAAAAGAGATTCATTGGAAGAATCCTAAGGAAATGCAATCCGAAACCCAAGGAAGTAGGTTACAGTACACTTGTTCGCCCACTGCTTGAATACTGCTCAGCAGTGTGGGATCCATACCAGATAGGGTTGATAGAAGAGATAGAGAAGATCCAACGGAGAGCAGCGCGCTCCGTTACAGGGTCATTTAGTAATCGCGAAAGCATTATGGAGATGAAAGATAAACTCCAGTGGAAGACTCTGCAGGAGAGACGCTCAGTAGCTCGGTACGGGCTTTTGTTAAAGTTTCGAGAACATACCTTCACTGAAGAGTCAAGCAGTATATTGCTCCATCCTACGTATATCTCGCGAAGAGACCATGAGGATAAAATCAGAGAGATTAGAGCCCACGAACAATACGAGACTGGAATAGAAGGGAGAACCGATAGAGGTACTCAAGGTACCCTCCGCCACACACCGTCAGGTGGCTTGCGGAGTATGGATGTAGATGTACATGTAGATGTAGAATATTTTGGTGTCAAGTGATTAGCGTATGCTGGGACATCAGCACAACATGCTGTGTGTTTTAATTGTCTGGTATTTCAGTTGTGACATGCTGGTGTTCCCTGCCACTTTTTATTACAATGTGGTGCAACATCACTACATGACTTTCAGTGTTGTAAAAAGCATGTACACCTAATAATATTACAAGATCCGATGATGAGTGTAGATCTGTCGAAACTAGTAACAGCAGTCAAAAGAATTACTAGAATCTTGGCAAACTTGATTAAACAAGAATAATATAATCTTCAGATCACCCCCAACGACTGACACAATGCCAAACATACATGATACATATACACTTGGAAACTTCAGGTAGGAATATCAACATTGTAGGAAAAGACAGATTGCTACTTACCATAAAGATGACATGTTAAGTTGCAGACTGGCACACTAAACAGACACTTACAAATAAGCTTTCTGCCACAGCCTTTGCCAGAAAAAGAAAAACACACACCTTTCGTTCACACAAGTAAGCACACCTTATGCACATATGACAGGCAATTCTGGAAGCTTGGGTCATGTGTGCGTAAGATGTGCTTGCTTGCTACAATGAATAGTGTATGTTTCTCCTTCTTTATCTGATGAAGGTTACAGCCAAAAGCTTATGGATGTCTTTTAATTGGACCTGTCTGCAACTTAAAATGTCATATTTACAGTAAGCAGCAATCTATCTTTTCCTACACTGTTGATATATATACTTGCTGTCTCTTCATGACCCCTAATGTTCCACATGGGGATCACATGATGCGCCACTCAATGTGGAAGGGGTGACTTGCTTTCAAGAGTTGAACACCACCTTAGTCCTGCCTGGTGTTCTGTCTCTGCTGCATTCAGAGAAGCTTCAGTGCCAGGTTCAAAGACTGGCTAACTCGGAATACATTGTCCTTGTGCCTTAGATTCATCCTGACAGCGTTATACATACACTCCCAAAAGAGAAATGTGTTTTCAAAACTTTTGTGTCTCCGCACTTAATTTTATGGTTCCTCTCCAGGCTGAAAGCAAGGGGAAACTACGGCCGTAATTTTTCCCGAGGGCATGCAGCTTTACTGTATGATTAAATGATGATGGCGTCTTCTTGGGTAAAATATTCCGGAGGTAAAATAGTCCCCCATTCGGATCTCAGGGCGGGGACTACTCAAGAGGATGTCGTTATCAGGAGAAAGAAAACTGGCGTTCTACGGATCGGAGCGTGGAATGTCAGATCCCTTAATCGGGCAGGTAGGTTAGAAAATTTAAAAAGGGAAATGGATAGGTTAAAGTTAGGTATTGTGGGAATTAGTGAAGTTCGGTGGCAGGAGGAACAAGACTTCTGGTCAGGTGACTACAGGGTTATAAACACAAAGTCAAATAGGGGTAATGCAGGAGTAGGTTTAATAATGAATAGGAAAATAGGAATGCGGGTAAGCTACTACAAACAGCATAGTGAACGCAATATTGTGGCCAAGATAGATACAAAGCCCACACCTACTACAGTAGTACAAGTATATATGCCAACTAGCTCTGCAGATGACGAAGAAATTGAAGAAATGTATGATGAAATAAAAGAAATTATTCAGATAGTGAAGGGAGACGAAAATGTAATAGTCATGGGCGACTGGAATTCGAGTGTAGGAAAAGGGAGAGAAGGAAATGTAGTAGGTGAATATGGATTGGGGCTAAGAAACGAAAGAGGAAGCCGCCTGATAGAATTTTGCACAGAGCACAACTTAATCATAGCTAACACTTGGTTTAAGAATCATGATAGAATGTTGTATACATGAAGAACCCTGGAGATACTAAAAGGTATCAGATAGATTATATAATGGTAAGACAGAGATTTAGGAACCAGGTTTTAAATTGTAAGACACTTCCAGGGGCAGATGTGGACTCTGACCACAATCTATTGGTTATGACCTGTAGATTAAAACTGAAGAAACTGCAAAAAGGTGGGAATTTAAGGAGATGGGACCCGGATAAACTGAAAGAACCAGAGGTTGTACAGAGTTTCAGGGAGAGCATAAGGGAACAATTGAAAGGAATGGGGGAAAGAAATACAGTAGAAGAAGAATGGGTAGCTCTGAGGGATGAAGTAGTGAAGGCAGCAGACGATCAAGTAGGTAAAAAGAAGAGGGTTAGTAGAAATCCTTGGGTAACAGAAGAAATATTGAATTTAATTGATGAAAGGAGAAAATATAAAAATGCAGTAAATGAAGCAGGCAAAAAGGAATACAAACGTCTCAAAAACGAGATCGACAGGAAGTGCAAAATGGCTAAGCAGGGATGGCTAGAGGACAAATGTAAGGATGTAGAGGCTTATCTCACTAGGGGTAAGATAGATACTGCCTACAGGAAAATTAAAGAGACCTTTGGAGATAAGAGAACCACATGTATGAACATCAAGAGCTCAGATGGCAACCCAGTTCTAAGCAAAGAAGGGAAAGCAGGAAGGTGGAAGGAGTATATAGAGGGTCTATACAAGGGCGATGCACTTGAGGACAATATTATGGAAATGGAAGAGGATGTAGATGAAGATGAAATGGGAGATAAGATACTGCGTGAAGAGTTTGACAGAGCACTGAAGGACCTGAGTCGAAACAAGGCCCCCGGAGAGACAACATTCCATTGGAACTACTGACAGCCTTGGGAGAGCCAGTCCTGACAAAACTCTACCATCTGGTGAGCAAGATGTATGAAACAGGCGAAATACCCTCAGACTTCAAGAAGAATATAATAATTCCAATCCCAAAGAAAGCAGGTGTTGACAGATGTGAAAATTACCGAATAATCAGTTTAATAAGCCACAGCTGCAAAGTACTAACACGAATTCTTTACAGACGAATGGAAAAACTAGTAGAAGCCAACCTCGGGGAAGATCAGTTTGGATTCCGTAGAAATACTGGAACACGTGAGGCAATACTGACCTTACGACTTATCTTAGAAGAAAGATTAAGGAAAGGCAAACCTACATTTCTAGCATTTGTAGACTTAGAGAAAGCTTTTGACAATGTTGACTGGAATACTATCTTTCAAATTCTAAAGGTGGCAGGGGTAAAATACAGGGAGCGAAAGGCTATTTACAACTTGTACAGAAACCAGATGGCAGTTATAAGAGTTGAGGGACATGAAAGGGAAGCAGTGGTTGTGAAGGGAGTAAGACAGGGTTGTAGCCTCTCCCCGATGTTATTCAATCTCTATATTGAGCAAGCAGCAAAGGAAACAAAAGAAAAATTCGGAGTAGGTATTAAAATCCATGGAGAAGAAATAAAAACTTTGCGGTTCGCCGATGACATTGTAATTCTGTCAGAGACAGCAAAGGACTTGGAAGAGCAGTTGAACGGAATGGATGGTGTCTTGAAGAGAGGATATAAGATGAACATCAACAAAAGCAAAACGAGGATAATGGAATGTAGTCGAGTTAAGTCGGGTGATGCTGAGGGTATTAGATTAGGAAATGAGACACTTAAAGTAGTAAAGGAGTTTTGCTATTTGGGGAGCAAAATAACTGATGATGGACGAAGTAGAGAGGATATAAAAGGTACACTGGCAATGGCAAGGAAAGCGTTTCTGAAGAAGAGAAATTTGTTAACATCGAGTATAGATTTAAGTGTCAGGAAGTTATTTCTGAAAGTATTTGTATGGAGTGTAGCCATGTATGGAAATGAAACATGGACGATAAATAGTTTGGACAAGAAGAGAATAGAAGCTTTTGAAATGTGGTGCTACAGAAGAATGCTGAAGATTAGATGGGTAGATCACATAACTAATGAGGAAGTATTGAATAGGATTGGGGAGAAGAGAAGTTTGTGGCACAACTTGACCAGAAGAAGGGATCGGTTCGTAGGACACGTTCTGAGGCATCAAGGGATCACCAATTTAGTATTGAAGGGCAGCGTGGAGGGTAAAAATCATAGGGGGAGACCAAGAGATGAATACACTAAGCAGATTCAGAAGGATGTAGGTTGCAGTAGGTACTGGGAGATGAGGAAGCTTGCACAGGATAGAGTAGCATGGAGAGCTGCATCAAACCAGTCTCAGGACTGAAGACCACAACAACAACAACTCCAGGCAATATTCAGCAATCAATCAAATTTTGATGGCTAGTGGAGGCCATTTGTTTTCGGTGCACTTTTCTTCAACTGTGGGGATATTCTCATGACATAAATCAGCAAGAATGATCTGATGATATCTTATGCCATTAAAAATTTCTAATAAAGTGATCAGTTAACTCAACTGATTGCCCAAGAGGCTTTCAAGCAACATACCTGTATTTCTTAAGAAAATCTGTGAATACACACTTCAACTCTATTTTGCAAAGTGAAGCAGAGGATCTGTTAAGGTACATATCTGTCACATTAGAAAATCACATGAATGGCTGGTGGCATATCATGAACTTATATAACATATCAAAAATAATTGCAGCCTGTCACCCCACATATGGCCAATGATTACACAAACTAAATATTTTATGCAACTGTTTAAAGGCCTTAGGGGTTCTTAAACCTGATGTTTCTTTTCATGAAGCTACTTTTCTTAAGAAATTTTAGCTGTTTTGCAACCAGACAGTATGCTCCAGGCAGTTGAACACTAACCCTCCACAGAAAGAATCTCTGCCCTTTTGGGCCAACACCTCCAGCCTTGTACGCATAACCAGCCACCTGCATAAATGACACTAACCATTTTCTCTACAGATTCTCCAGTGTTCCTTTCCCCTGACCATACAGTGGCCAGCTCTTCACACTTGATACAACCTCCCTCTACATTAATCTAACCAATGCCCAGGTCTTGCCAGCATTGAACACTACCTTTTCTATCACTGTTGACCACTGTTGACATCACCTCCCTTTACACTAATATACCCAATATCCACAGCTTTTGTCAGCATGGAACACCACCTTTCACAACACCTGGCTCTCTCCAAACCTACAATCTTCTTACTAGTCAGAATGACCAACTACATCCTCACCCACAATTACTTCACCTTTGTAGGCATTACCTTCAGCAAATCCATAGTACATCCATGGGCACCGATATGGTACCATCCAATGCTAATCTATTCCTGGGCCCTCTGTAGGAATCCTTCCTAACCACCCAGAATTGCAAGCTTTTGCCTGTTTCACACCAGACTTCAATTCCCCAGGCATTTAAAACTGATTCTTACTGTACAAAATCCAGGATGGAATGTAACAATATTATGAGAAGGAAAGTTGCCACTCACCATACAGTGGAGATGTGGCCAGTCACTGTGCCCCCACTGAGAGAATCTCTGCTCTCGTAGACCAACACCTACAACCTCTTACCTGGAACCTACCTACTATAGAAAAGATACCAACCATTTCCTCCACTGACTCTCCACAGTTCCTGTCCATTTACCGCACGGTGCCCTGCTTGTCATTACTGATGCCACCTCCCTGTACATTATGATTCCTAATGACCATGGCCTTACCACTATCGAACACTACCTTTGCCAACGCTCGATGGATTCCAAACAACAACCTCCTTCCTAGTCATCATGACCAACTATATCCTCATCCACAATTACTTCTCCTTTGAAGGCATTACCTACAAACAGATCTGGGGTATGGCTATGGGCACCCACATGTCATCATCCTATTTGTGGGCCATCTCAAGGAATCCTTCCTTAACACCCAGAATCTTAAACCCCTCACCTGGTTCAGATTCATCGATGACATCTTTGCTATCTGGATCGAAGGTGAGGACACCCTATCCACATTCCTCCAGAACCTCAACAACTTCTCCCCCATTTGCGTCACCTGGTCCTACTCAACCCAACAAGCCACCTTCCTTGATGTTGATCTCCACCTCAAGGATGACTACATCAGTACCTCCATCCACATCAAACCTACTAATCACCAGGAATACCTCCACTTTGACATCTGCCACCTGTTCCATACCAAGAAGTCCCTTCCATACAGCTTAGCCACCTATGGTCATCACATCTGCAGTGACGGGCGGTCCCTCTCGACATATACCGAGGGTCTCAATGAAGCCTTCACTGACCGAAATTAACTTCCCAACCTTGTACAAACATTAATCTCCCGTGCCTTATCTTTCCAGTCTCCCACCACCTCCCCAAGTCCCACCGTCCGGCCACAGAGGAGCATTCTCCTCGTAACTCAGTACCACCCAGGACTGGAGCAGCTGAATTACACTCCCTGCCAGGGTTTTGATTACCTCTCTTCATGCCCTGAAATGAGAAATGTCCTGCCCACTATCCTTCCCACCCCTCCCACAGTGGTATTCTGCCATCCACCAAACCTACACAATATACTCATCCATCCTTACACAACCTGTGCTTCCAGTCCCTTACCTCATTGCTCATAACCCATGTAATAGACATAGATGCAAGACCTGTCCCACACATCCTCCCACCATCTCCTGCTCCAGTCCAGTCACTAACATCAGCTATCCCATCAAAGGCAGGGCTATCTGTGAAACCAGTCATGTGGTCTACAAGCTAAGCTGCAAGCACTGTGCTAAGTGCTATGTAGGCATGACAACCAACAAGCTGTCTGCATGAATTACCACAGGCAAACTGTGGTCAAGAAACAAGTGGACCACCCTGTTGCTGAACACGCTGCCGAATATAATATCCTTCATTTCACAGCTTGTACCATATGGATGCTTCTCACCAACACCAGCTTTCCTGAATTGCGTAGGTGGGAACTTTCCCTGTAATACATCCTATGTTTCTGTAGCCCTACTGGCCTCAACCTTTGTTAGTCATAGTCCTCACCCATCCAGCCCCTTTCCTGTCCCCATTCCAGCACTACCCAGCTGTCACTCCACCACTACACCTGGTCTTTTCATTTCTCACCTTTCCCACTACTCTCCCCCCCCCCCCCCCCCCTCACCACACCCCTGCCTTCCATCTAACCTGCAGCACTTCACTGTCCGCCACCCTCACCATGCTATCCCTTCCCCTCCCTGCCCCAGCCTCCTCCTTACCCTCACCCAGTCACCACTCCCATCATGCACTGGTCCTGCTGCTTGCAGTGTGGTTTCAGTTGCCTGAGGCTGCAGTCATGTGTGTGAGTTGCGTTTGCATGTTTGTGCGTATGTGTGTCTATTGTTGACGAAGGCCTTAATGGCCAAAAGCTTTAATTGTGAGAGCCATTTTGTTGCGCCTATCTGTGACTCAGCATCTCCGCTATATGGTGAGTAGCAACTTTCCTTCTCATAATATTGATTCTTAGTATAGATAGCCTATAGAGAGAGCAGTAACATGAACAGTAATTCTGCCCATTTAATTAAATAAATTTTTAATGTGATCAGTTTTTTAGGCATAATCATTACAAAGAGATTGGTTTTCTTTCATAATTCAATGCAGGAAAATTAGTCTAATTACTTACACTGAATAAAACTATCCTCCCCTAAAAATTCCTATAAACCCAATCACGCCACTTATTATCTACAACAAAAAAGGCGGAACTGCCCCTAATACAACACTTTTAACAAAGCAGATTACTACTTCCCCTGTGACGACTATACGAAACATACAAAGCTATATCTCCATACTGGCCTACCTAAGTCATTACAGGAAACAAAATATCCACTTTCATTAGGCTGATTTTCTGATCAGACACTTAAGAGATGCATTAGAGTGCATAGAGGTAAATATGCTTTTAGTGTTTATGGGGCTGCCATCAAACCAGAGGACATGCATCTTTCAAACAATTAACATCATTTTATGATCTTGCATTCTATAATTAATGACTAAGCATTCCAAATTTAAAGAATAGCATACAAATTTCAGACATTTTTGTCTTTATTATTCATTCATTAATCCAACATATGGAATGGCATACGAAACTCAGGTAATTTGCTACTTTGGAGGAAGCCTTTCAACAGCAGTACTGTCCCCAACCCTTTCATGCAGGTCCACCTATCATATTCAATATACCTGTTTAATATTGCCTATAGCACTACCTTTTTTATTTTTATTTTTTTGTTTTCTTTATATATACCAAGGTAACATACTCCCACTGCATTCTGAATTCACACCTAGATTCTGAGCTTCCTTCTGTGCTATATTCATACAAAATAACTCATTACCTAGCTATATGCTGCTGTATCTCTGGATAACTGAGCAATAATATCTGAATGTCAGCACACTATACATACACAATTTACCAATAAGTGTATCATCCCTTTTTCCCCCTGTCAAATGTGACATTGTTAAGACAGTTACCACTTGAAAGCAACAACTCGCCCAGACTTTGTAGCTTACTGTTGGCCAATGATTGCTGATATCTCTAAGGGGATTTATACATGTATTATCAGTAATATTACAAAAATTCCAATCTTATATTTCTGAATGAAGGGTTAACTTAATACAAGGGGGACAATGGAATTATTTTTCTTGAAAGGGGAAATATCCTTCCCACTTCTCCCACAGTGGTTATTAGCCACCCATCCAACCTAAGCAATGTCCTTTTCTGTCCCTACTCCACCCCCACTCCCAACCCCTTGCCTAATGGCTCATATCCTTGCAGTATAACCCATGAATCAAGGCCTGTTCCATACAGTCTCCCACTACCACCTTCTCCAATCCTGTAGCTGGCATCTCCTACTCCATCAAAGGCAGAACCATCTGTGAAAGCCACCACATGAAACAAACTTAGCTGCTACTACTGTTTCACATTCTGTGGAGACACGACTTCAAACAAGCTGTCTGTCTGCATGAATGGGCATTGCCAGACTGTGGTGAAGAGACAGTTGGACCACCCTATTGCTAAATTTGGTACCCAACACGATGTGCTTCACTGTAATGACTGCTTTGCAGTCTACGTCACCCAGATTCTTCCCACCGGCACCAGCTTTCCTGAATTGCACAAGTGGGAACTCTTCCTACAACATATCCTTCATTTCCGTAACCCACTGGCCCCAACTTTCACTAGTGCCCTCCTTCACCTGTCTGTCCCCTTTCCTGCTCCCACTACAGTTAACACACACCTCTAACCCACCGAAGCATCTGCAAGTCCTCCCCCGACCCCCATCCTCCTCCCTCAAACACAGCATCCCGATTCTGCACCTAATAGCACAATCCTGCTCCCACCATATCCATGCACACTCCCAAGGGCAACACTGGCATCTTCCCACATTCCCCCACCCCTACCCTGCTATCCCTCCTTTTACCTATTCAATGCCACCTCCTTACCCCTATCATCCAATTCAGTAGATTGCAGCTCACATCAGATGCAGTCACTGCCAGGGTTTAGCCTCCTAAGACAGTAGCCATGTGTGTGTCAGCTGTTGTTGTTGTTGTGGTGTGAGAGTTCTACTACTGATGAAGGACTTTGTCCATAAGCATATATATTTCCAGCAGTATTTTCATTGCTTTTCACTGGGTCTGTCTGTGCTTCAATGTCTCCTTTATATAGAAAAAGTCCTTTGTTAAGTTTATAAAGACAGACAGACAGACACACACACACACACACACACACACACACACACACACACACACACACACACACACAATTTTATACATTGCTATTCACACACATGATCTCAACATCTTCATAATCTTGATCGAGGGGCAATGCATTATCTGCGTTCCTCCAGAACCTCAGCACCTTCCTGTCATTTGCTTCACTTGGTCCCCCTCACCTCACAAAGTTCCTTCCACAATGTCAATCTCACTGATGGCTCCATTAGTGCCTCTGTCTTCATCAAACCAACAAAGCACAAACAATAACTCCACTGATACAGCTGCCACCCATTCTTCTCTCTCTTCACAGACCAAAATTATCCTTGGGACCTTGTCCAGAAATAGATCTCCTGTGTCTCGTTTCCCTAGTCACTGTCCACTGACTGGCCACAAAGGGGTGTCACCCTTGTAACTCAGTACCATCCAGGACTTCAGCAACTGAATCACATTCTCTGACATTCTTTCATTGTGTCCTGAAATGGGACATATCCTCCCCAATCCCCCCCCTCCCCCCCCCCAATGGGTTTCTGATACACACTCAAAATATATAATATCCTTGTCCATCACTATTTCAGTCCCACTCCCAAAATCTTGTCCCAAGCCTCATATCCCACCAGAAGACTGAGCTGCCAGACCTGTCCCATACATCCTCCCATAACCACCAACTCTAAACCTGTCACAACATTTCATACTCATCAAAGGCAGGGTCATCTGTGACAGCAGCCATGTGGTCTACATACTTAGCTGCATACAATGTGCAGCATTATACAATGGAAATGCCACTAACAAGGTGTCTGTCTGTATGTTGGCCACTACCAAACTATGGCCAAGAGACAGCTAGCCCATATAGACAAGTAAATGGCTGCTTTACAACATATGCCATCTGGATTCTTCCTACCAACACCAGCTTTTCTGAATTACACAGATGGGAACTCATCCTGAAACATACCCTTTGTTCCCATTACTCTCCTGGCCTCAACCTTTGTTTATCTCTGCCCTCCATCTGCCTCTATCTCCCTCCCTCCTCCCACTCTGGCCGCACATAAACCATCTATGCCACCAGCACACATCTATAGTCCTTTTCCCTTCTCACACCACCCTCAACCTACAGCACGCCCTCCAAACGCTGCACCTAGCAGCCCAGCACTCCATCATTTTGTACCAGCCACATCACTGTGTACTCTCACGGGCAGCACTGCTGCATATTCCCACACCTCCTACCCTACTATCCCTTCAGCTCCCCACCCCACAGCTCTTATTTACTCTCACTACACACCCAAGCTGATATCACAACTCAACACATTGTGGCCTCCGTGCCCAGACTTGATAGAGGCCGCGCGCGCGTGTGTGTGTGTGTGTGTGTGTGTGTGTGTGTGTGTGTGTCTGTTTTTATAAATCTGACAAAGGACTTTGTCTATACAGAAAGGCCATTGAGTCGCAGAATAGGCACAATGAAAAGAAAACTGTAAATATACAGACAGGAAAAAAATCACAACATCACAAAATAATTAATTTACAGTGATGAAATTTCAGGACTACATTTGTCTAGGTAACATATTTAAAATATTAACATTGCAAAATCACAGGTTAATGTAAACATCAGATAAATCATTGCAAATGTGAAATTCTGGTCCATTAACAATTGATGTAACCACTAGAATGTTGAAAACAAGCATGCAAACATGCATACATTCTGTTGTACAGGTGTCGGATGTCAGGTTATGGGATGGAGTTCCATGTTGCTGTGCTTGGTTGGTCAATACAGGGATGGTTAATGCTGGTTGTGGATGATGCTGGAGTTATTGTCCAATGAAGCGTCATTTGTGCTTCATTGGAGATAGATTCAGTGATCGAGAAGGCCAAGGTAACATGTCGACACCCTGTAGAGCATGTTGGATTACAACATCGGTATGTAGGCAAATGTTGTCCTGTTGGAAACACCTCTTTGAATGCTGTTCATGAATGGCGGCACAACAGGTCAAATCACCAGACTGATGTCCAAAATTTGCATCAGGGTGCATGGGATAACCACGACAGTGCTTCTGCTGTCATAAAAAAATGAAACGCGGATCATAACTCAAGGTGTAGGTGCAATGTGTTAAGCATGCAGACAAGTTGGTTGCAGGTCCTCAATTGGCCTCCTCCTAACCAACACAGCCATCACTGGCACCAAGGCAAATCCAGATTTCATCAGAAAACACAACAGACCTCCACCCTCCCCTTCAATGAACTCTCACTTGACACCACTGAAGTCGCAAATGGCAGTGGTTTCGTGTAAGTGTAATGTACATGCTACAAGCCATCTGGCTCTCAGTTATCCTTGAAGTAACCAATTTGTAACAGTTTGTTGTGCCATTGTGGTGTGCCAAATGCTGCTCAAATTGCTGCTGCAGATGCTGTATGATAAGCTGGAGCCATATGCTGTGCACGATGGTTTTCCCTCTCAATAGTGCCATACGCCTGTCTGGAGTCTGGCGACTGTACATTCTTGTGACCACTGCTGCCAACAATCATGTACAATGGCTACACTGCTGTCATGTCTGTCTGCATATCATAGAAAGGACATCCAGTTTCTCATAACCCTATTACACAATCTCAATCAAACTCAGTGTTGATAATGACGTGTTTGTCACCTTAAAGGCATTCTTGACTAACTTCAACTCACAACATCCAATCTCAAAGGTAACTAATGCTTATGACCATTAAAATATATATTTAAAGCAAATTTGATTTGCGCCCTCATAGTGGTGCCAGTAGCGCCACTCTTATGCAACTGATGCAAAATCTGAACAGACATCGTCTTTCAGGTGTAAAATCATGTCTACCAGTTTTTGTTGATGTCACATAACTCCTTTTTTTCCACCAGTGTATACAAAGTTATGGACAAATTCCTTCCTCATTTGTAGAACTCTCACCGTCATACAACAACAAATCACACAAACACACACGTGTCTAGGGTGCTAAGGCCAAACTGCGACAGTGCCTGATTTGAGCAGCAATCTGCTCGGGTGAGTGATGGGGATAAGGAGGCGGCATGGGGTGGGGACAAGGTTGGGGGCGGGGTAAGATGACAATGCTGCCTGTGGAAGCATGCAGGGACATGGTGGGGACAGGACTGGGCTGCAAGGTGGAGAATCAGAAGTATGTGTTGGAGGGGGGTGGGGAGTGGGAAGGGGAAGGGAGGAGTGCAAAGTAAGAGATGAGGAAAGGACTTTTAGGGGCACTGATGGGGTAGAAGGCGTGTGTGTACTGTAGTGGGAGCAAGTAAGGGGATAGATAGGTGAAGGAGGGTACTAATGAAGGTTGGGGCCAGTGAGCTGTGGGAATGAAGGCGATGTTGTAGGGAGAGTTAGCACTTGCACAATTCAGAAAAGCTGGCATTGGTTGGAAGAATTAAGGTGGCATATGCTGCAAAGCAGTCATTATAGTGAAGCACATCATTTTGGTTACCATGTTCAGCAACAGGGTGATCCAAATTGGCAGTGGTTACAATTAGGTTTACATCACATGGTAGCTTTCACAGATGGCCCTGCCTTTGATGGAATAGGAGATGCCAGTGACAGGATTGGAGAAGGTGGTAGTGGGAGGATGTATGGAACAGGTCTTGCATCATTATATGAGTCATGAGGCAAGTGTTTGGGAACAGTGGTGGAATAGGGGCAGACAAGGACATCACATGGGTTGGATGGGTGGCTGATAACCACTGTGGAAGGAGTGGGAAGGATATTGGGGAGGAGATTTCCCATTTCAAGAAAAGTAATTCCATTGTCTCCATGTATTAAATGAACTCTTCATTCAGAATTACATGACTGGAATAAAAGAAAATAAATAAATAAATAAATAAAAATAAAAACAGATAAAGAAACCCGACACATCAGATGGTAAAATTTTATGGGATATTAATCAGTCTGTGGCATTAATTATAACAGCAGTCACTGACCAGCAGATAAGCTATACAGCCTTAGTGAGTTGTTTCTTCCAGGTGATAGCTGCCTGTTAATGATATCATGTTTTACGGGGGAAGAATAGAGAATAAACTTATTGGCAAGTTACATATGCATGGCATGCTACCTACCGTTTCACGAGCTGAAGGATTCCCTGTTCTCAGAATTCCTGTGGCTATGATGAGAGCCAGTCCTCCATTGTGTCCTTCCATTTGCTGTCTGAGTTGAAGTGCTTCCCTTGGAGTTGTTTTTATAGTGGACCATAGACATGGAAGTCACATGGTAACATGTCGAGGCTGTAGGGTGGATGCTCACACTGCTTCCACTTGAACTTGGTCGTTACACTATTTGTGACATTGGAGACGTGGAAATGCATTACTGTGGGGCAGAATCACTCCCTGTGTGTGCAGCCCAGGCCATTTTCTTTGATGAACTTGCATAGGGTATGGAGTGTCTTACAGTATATGCCATGGTTAACGTTTCTGTGTTTGAGGCATTTGATGAGCATCAGACCTTGGAAGTCAAAAAAAGTGATGAGCATCATCTTGCCTGTTGAGGAAGCTTTGAAATTTTAGGGGCAGGTGACAATGTATGCTTAGCGTTGGCATGTTGATAGACACACAAGCAAACACAAATACACACACAAAGTTCAATCTTTCGCAACCAACGGTTGCTTCACCAGGAAAGAGGGAAGGAGAGGGAAAGACGAAAGGATGTGGGTTTTAAGGGAGAGGGTAAGGAGTCATTCCAATCCCGGGAGTGGAAAGACTTACCTTAGGGGGGAAAAAGGACAGGTATACACTCACACCCATTGCTTGTGTCTGTATATGTGTGGATGGATATGTGTGTGTGTGTGTGTGTGTGTGTGTGTGTGTGTGTGTGAGTGTGAGTGTATACCTGTCCTTTTTTCCCCCTAAGGTAAGTCTTTATGCTCCCGGGATTGGAATGACTCCTTACCCCTCCCTTAAAACCAACATCCTTTCGTCTTTCCCTCTCCTTCCCTCTTTCCTGATGAAGGAACCGTTGGTTGTGAAAGCTTGAACTTTGTGTGTGTGTTTGTGTTTGTTTGTGTGTCTATCAACAGGCCAACGCTTTCGTTTGGTAAGTTTGTTTGTGTGTCTATCAACATGCCAACGCTTTTGTTTGGTAAGTTACATCATCTTTGTTTTTAGATATATTTTTCCCACGTGGAATGTTTCCCTCTCAGTAAATTGTATATGTATGAAGTGCTGCATGCTAACATCCTTGTACGATTGTGCTCAAAGATACAGGTAGTAATAAAATAAATGAATATGTAGAGAGAGGTACAAAGACTACAGAACAGAAATGTGTATGTGTGTGTGTGTGTGTGTGTGTGTGTGTGTGTGTGTATTAAATATGACAATACTGCTGCAGAAAATCGAATGACTGATGACTATTTAGGGACTCTCTTCCTCCGGAAAGATGTGTATTTTGACAGTTAATACGGGAGCATGAGATCATTACTTTGAGGTTTCCACCAAAGTATCACATTACCTGAGTTTGGTACGCCACTCCCTATGCTGAGTTAATGAATGAATAACAAAGACAAAAGTGTCTGAGCTGTGTGTGTTATTATTCAAACTTGGAACAATAAATAATTAATTAAAGAATGCCCCACAGCAAAAGGTTGTTAATTTTCAACATGGAACCCCTCTGGTTTGATGGTAGCCCCATAAACATGAAAGCATTATTTACCTCTAGTGTCCTATGTGTCTAATGAGAAAACCAGTCCATTAACAATGGATATTTTGTCTCCTATAATGGCTCAGTTAGGCCAACATGCTGATATAGCTTTGTCTATTTTGTACAGTTTCGTATACTCTTCCTATGGGAAGCAGTAATCTGGTTTCATTAAAGTTTTATATTAGCAAAATTTCTACCTTCTTTATTTCAGATGATAAAGGACATGGTTGGGTTTATGGGAGGGAAAGTTACCTTCATTTAGTGTAAGTAATCAGGCTAATTTTCCTGTACTGAATAATGAGAAGACTTAACTCTGTGTAATGGGTATGGCTAAAAAAGTCTGATCACAGTACAAACATAACTAACTAAATGTAAATGTTTCTGCACTCCCACCATTTGTAACACTCCAAACTGTCCTCTCTTGGCACGATGAATCCCATCACATTTTACATTCGTTCTTTTCGAAAATATGCTTTTGCACTATCAAAATTAAGGTCACACATTCTGTTTCTTAAAACCTGCTAGTCCCTCGGAGTAACTCCCACAGGCCTAACATTGAAAGTCCCTGTTCCTGGATGTAATTCTACTCCAAATCCTATTCTGCACCAGGCTCTTTTACAGTTTCAAATACAGCAATCTTTCTCACCTTTTTACAGTTTCAAATACAGTAATCTCTTGCACTTACCTGACTAATCTGTGAGCTATATGCCTCATCTGCCATTTCCACTCCAGCAGACTTCTCTCCTTCCAAAAAAATCCTGCAGTTATGTGCCCCTCATGTTTCCTTGGATGGTATCATCTGCCAAAGTCAACTTCAGACTGCAACAACATGCTACACTTCACCTCAAAAAGCTATCCCACC
The DNA here is from genome assembly GCF_021461385.2 of Schistocerca piceifrons. Classification (NCBI taxonomy): domain Eukaryota; kingdom Metazoa; phylum Arthropoda; class Insecta; order Orthoptera; family Acrididae; genus Schistocerca; species Schistocerca piceifrons. The sequence continues at coordinate 744,549,522 of NC_060139.1, forward strand.
TTCTCCTAAACTATCTCAACAGTGGTGTTTCCCTTCCTGTCCCTCTGCAATTCCCCAAACAGCTACACTATCAACCACCACTCCTCTCCTACAAACTGATCTTGGCCAACCTCCTTAACATGACAAAGCCTTCACCACCGCCTCCCAGACCAGTAATAACTCATAATCACAAGAACCAGCCACAACAGTACACTGTTCTCAACCTCTTGTCTAAAACACTCACCCCTCCTGAATTATCTGTACTATCCAACTTCTCACCCCACCCAAACCAGGCACCCCTACCTTTTATATTCTTCCTAAGATCCACAAACCCACTCATCCTGGCCTTCCCATAGTTGCTGGCTTCAAAGCACCCATCGAACATATATCTGCCTTAGTTGATCCACACCTGCAACCCACAGTACAAAGATTTCCCTTCTATATTACAGATACCAACCATTTCCTAGATCCGACTGAAATCTGTGCCTGTTCCATTCCCACCAAACACCTTGCTTGTCACAATTGATGCCATCTCCCTCTATACCAACATCCCCCACATACATGGTCTGCCTGCTGCTGAACATTTCTTCAGTCAATGTCCACTTGATTCCAAACATATGACATCCTTCTTGCTCACCTTAATCAACTATATAGTTACCAACAATTACTTTGTCTTTGAGGGGCATACATACAAACAGATCAGGGGTACGGCCATGGGAACCAGAATGGTTCCTTCCTATACCAACCTTTTCACAGATCACTTGGAGGGAGCTTTCCTGGGATCCCTAACCCTTCATTTCCTCATTTGTGTTAGATACATTGACGACATCTTTGCTATATGGACTGATGGCGAGGCTGCCCTGTCAAAATTCCTGGAGTCTCTAAATACTTTCTCCTAATTAAATTTCACATGGTCCTATTCCAAATCCCATGCCACTTCTCTTGATGTTGATCTCATCCTCACAGAAGGCCAACTACACACTTCAGTCCACATTAAACCTACTAACAAACAGTACTTACATTTTGACAGTTGCCATCCTTTCCACGTCAAATGTTCCCTCCCACACAGCGTTGGCATTCGAGGCAGATGTATTTGTCTGGATGCAGACTCTTTACAGCAATACACACCCTTCTCAACTCAGTCTTCACTGGATGTAATTACACCGACAGCTGAGTTCAAAAGCATATTTCCCAAGCCATCACATCCAATCCTGGTACTGCTGATCCCTCCCAAAAACAATTTCGGAGCACACCACTGATCACTCAGCATTATCCTGGTTTGGAATATATTAACCAGCTACTTTGACAAGGCCATGACTTCTTAAAATAATTCCCTGAAATGAGATCCATTCTGTCTGAGACATTGCCCACCGCACCTACAATAGCTTTTTGTTGCTCTCCCAATCTCCACAATATCCTTGTCAGACCCTATGCTCCTACCCCTGTGACCGTCCCCACTGCAAGACTTGCCTTATGCACCCTCCTGTTCCAGCCCTGTAACTGGCAAAAGATATACTATCAAAGGGAGAGCCAACTGTAAAACAACACATCGTATACCAGCTGTTATATAAACACTTTTCGGCCTTTTACACTGGTGTGACTACCACCCAGTTATCAGTCAGGATGAATGGATGCAGGAAGAGGATTTGTACTGGCAACAAACAATGTCCTGATGTAAAGCATACTATATGACTTGATGGTAACGACCTTGGTGGCTGTTTCCCCCATATGCGCCATCTGGATTCTTCCGCCAGACACCAGTTTCTCAGAATTCCGCAGGTGTGAACTAGCACTACAATACAGCCTTGGTTCTCACCACCTACCTGGCCTTAATTTATGTTAATTCCTTCTGTCTCAGCATTTCTTCACAGTAACTACTCCTTTCTTCAGTACATTTTAGTTTTCTACATCTGTCATTTCCTGATCTGTCTATTTTTTATCATCCCTCTCTTACCTTTGTTACGTACGATGCGCTTAGCTTTTCACTCTTATTAACTCATGCACAATGTTTTAGTAGTAATATCTGTCCTGCTTATTACCCTGTCTTCCATCTTCAAGCTCTCAGGTTTTCAAATCTCATCCAGTGCAGTCCTCAAAGTCCTCAACAATCAGTCTTTCCTTCTCATCCCGTCTGGTAAATCTCTGCTGACCCAGCGTTCTGGGTGTCTTTTCTGAACGTACCCCTTCTTCCAAACCTCTTAAGTCCTTTTCCTTCACCCCACTTCCTTCCCTTTCGGCTCTTCTGCCAGGAGGAGCCACTGGCTCCGAAAGCTTATAAAAGGAAAACCTTTTAGTGTGGGTGTTCTCCTGCCACAGCTTGGTGAGTAGATTTATATTGTCAATAATTGATTATTTTAATTAACTAAATGGGAGGAATTCTTTTCATGGTACTACTCTCTCCACATGTTGTCTATAGCAGGGTGTCAATTTTCCAAGGCTGTGGAGGCAAAGCCAAGGAGTGACCGTTCTGTAGAATTGCGAACAACTTCATTCTCTAGTCATCTCCCAGGAAGGGATCCTTTGGGTGGGGGGTCAGATGGGTATATGTCATGGGGTCTGTCTTCTTTTCTTCTTTGGTTCCAACATTCCTAGTCCTCTCTTTTCTTTCTCCAATTGGAGTACAATGTCTATCCTCTCTCTTTCCACAAGCAGTAGATTCCATTGCGGGAACCCTTCTCCTATCCATTTCAGTAAAACCCATTTTACGAGACTGCCAGACAGGTAAAAAACAAGTGACTTCTGGACATAGTTAAGAAATAGCGGAAATAATAAATTAGATTGGTATTCCCTTGACATTACATTTGTCATAAGGAGCCATTGAAAACTCATCCTGAAGAATTAAAGTATTGATGATTATAAAACCAGATATGACTTTTATCAGCATCCTTTGTGGCTGATATACACATACAAGGGTGGTTTGAAAAGTTCTCGGAAGCACCATGAGACATCAGTGGTAGCACAAAGAGTTGTTCATGTGATATTCATTGGACTGTTGCCTGTAAACACATGCCATGTCAGTGCTCTTGGAAGAGAGCTGTGGCAGTAACATGGCTCTGTTGTTCCCACATAATGATTTCCGAAGATGGAAAAAAAAAAAATTGAGATTCGAGCAGTGATTAATTACTTTGTAAAGAAGGGTATTAAATCAAAGGACACTCATGCCGATTTCCATTAAACACTGGGGGACTCTACTCTTTCACATTCAACTGTTGCCAAGTGGACAAATGCATTCAAATTTGGTTGGGAGAGCTTTGATGATGAACTGCGCAGTGGTCAGCCAAAATGTGTCACTACTCTAGAAATCACTGCAAAAGTGCACAAAATGGTCATGGGGGATTGCTGATTGAAAGTGCATGAAATTGCTCACACTTGCCAGATGTCATCTGAAAGGGTATATCACATTTTAACTGGAGAATTAGAAATAAAAAAAATTATCTGCAAGATAGATGCCGTGACTCTTGACTCTGGCTCAAAAACACACAAGAATGGACATATCAGAACAATGTTTGACCCCAGAATGAGATTTTCACTCTGCAGCGGAGTGCGCTGATATGAAACTTCCTGGCAGATTAAAACTGTGTGCCGGACCGAGACTCGAACTCGGGACCTTTGCCTTTCACGGGCAGGTGCTCAACCAACTAAGCTACCCAAGCACAACTCACACCCCATCCTCACAGCTTCACTTCTGCCAGTACCTCGTCTCCTACCTTCCAAACTTTACAGAAGCTCTCCTGTGAGACAAGGTACTGGCAGAAGTGAAGCTGTGAGGACGGGGCGTGATTCGTGCTTGGGTAGCTCAGTTGGTAGAGCACCTGCCCGTGAAAGGCAAAGGTCCCGAGTTCGAGTCTCGGTCCGGCACACAGTTTTAATCTGCCAGGAAGTTTCAATGTTTGACCCATTTTAGGAGAAATGAACAAGATTTTTTGTGCCGGTTTGTGACAACAGATGAAACTTGGGTGCTCTACTATACCCCAGAGTCAAAAAAACTAAGCAGTGGAAACATGATGATTCTCTGCCACCAAAGAAAGCAAAGACAATTCCTTCGGTGGGAAAGGTCATGGCATCAGTGTTCTGGGATGCAAGGGGATTCCGTTTGTAGATTATCTCCCCACTGGGCAAACAATTACTGGAGAATACTATGCTAACCTCCTGGACAAACTCTAACAAAAGATAAGTGAAAAAAGGCCATATTTAGTATGAAAGAAAGTCATCCTGCATCAAGATAATGCGCACCCGCACACATGTGCCATCACCATGGAAAAATTACACGAACTAAGGTATGAATTGTTGCGACACCCACCTTATTCACCTTATATGGTTCTGTCAGACTTTCATCTCTTCCCAAAACTGAAAATTTTTCTTGGTGGATGAAGATACACTTCAAATAAATAATTGATAACCAGAATCAACAACTATTTTGCAGGCCTGGAGGAAATTCATTTTCAAGATGTGATCAATACACTGGAACATCATTGGACCAAGTGCGTTAATCTACAAGGAGACTACATTGAAAAATAAAAAAAAGTTTCATTGATGTAAGTACTTTTTTCTATTTCGTTCCCTCATATAAAGAGTATACACATACAAAGAATGAGAGATAATGTAAAACTGGTTGGCAATCGCAATTTGTCACATATATAAGATATTTGGAGGATTCATATTCATATTAAATGAATGATCACTTTCTTGAAAAATCCATATGTTGAAAATATGAATGGTACAAAGGTGTATTGATTAGAAATTAGTGATTACTAGTTATTTGGGGTTAATCCCCTTATAACAATTAATCAATACTATGGTTATTTCACTCATAGGGAGTTAAGATGGAATCATAATAAATTGGGTTGTTATTCCCATAACTGGAAAAGATAAATCTGGTATAGGGTATGATTGTAATTCCTTTCAATGTACATTCAGTGTTAGCATTATCGCCCATGTGTTTACATTTCACAGTAGTAACAATATTGTTTGCCTAAGGGGAGGAATGTGTAGTATAACATAACACTGTGGTGAAGCAATGTGTTGTACAGCATTTACCAAACCAACAAATGATGTCTCTGAAAAGTTTTATTTAAGTAATGGGTCTTATAGTATGATGTTCAGAAGTTTGTTTTCTTTCTGTGCTTATAAACTGTAGTTAAATGTAGGCAGCATATCTGCAAGCCAGGATGACAGCAGAAATCTTACTATGCTTCATGGTACTTGCTGCAGTCATATTTTACTCCATGTTGTCAGCTGTTGCCTGGGAGATATAGTGCATGCCACGGAAGAAGAGCTGCTATGCCAATCAGAATGATGTCACAACAACAGCTGAAGAGCTTTTAGCTGTCATTCTAGAGGAATGAACATAATTACAATCAGATGAAATGGCACTGAGCAAATGTATTGATACGGCTTTTTTTTTGTTTGTCAAGAAGTACTGTGTGAGGTGTTCGATTATTGTAATGAAGCAACCAATTTATTGATATTAACGAAGAAGGCCTCTACATCACTTTTGGAAAGTTAAGATTGTTGAGAGACCTTTTTTAGGTTCCGGTGCAGAAGAATTTGCAGACGGAGATGAAGTCTACACTAACAAACACATACATGGTTGTTCGGACTTAGCAATTTAAATATAGCAAACCTGAATTATTAATTAACAGTGACCTGAAATTTATTCATGAGTAAAGCAAACCACATACCTACGAAACACCTCAGAGGTTGTAGATTTGGAGTCAGCTGAGCAGTGGGAATGATAGTGTTCAAAGCGGCAAGGCCATGGGCACTGAGGATGTTACTGCAGAGGGACAAGCAGTGCACTGGGTGGTAAAGAAGCAGGAACTGTGGAAAAGGAGCTGGAGGAAATGGTTGGGGTCTTTTACATAGAAAGAGAGTTTACAGATATTAGGCTGAAAGTGTTGGTTGACAAGGGCCGATATTCTCTCTGTGGGGGCATGGTAACCATGCACAATGGAGTGTCATGGGTAGTTGGGCTTATGATCTTTAGGTAGCAGAACAACAAGGTGGGGATGAGGAGGGAGACAGACACATGGAAGAGGTTCTGTGGTGGCCCTAAGGATTTAAGAAGTGACTGGAGATTCTGCTGGATTCCTGGAGTGGGGTCACTGTGGCAGGGCTTGTAACAGCACATATCTGACAGGTAGTGGAGTCCTTCCGCCAGGTAATCCCTGCAGTTCATAACCACAGTAGTGTTGCTATTGTTGGTGAGTAGGATTATAAGGTCAGGCTAAGTTTTTAGGTTGTGGATTGCCATTCTTTCTGTGTATGTGAGGTTGGTTTCAATACTGAGAGATTTGGGGAATGATAGGGACACAATGTTCGAGGTTCAGAAAGTCTAGAGAATTAACAAGGTATGATTTGGGTGCAGTGGAGTAGGCGTAAACAGAGTCAGGCAAGGTTCATTAGTGGTTTTGGACTGAATCTCATTGGTAGGGTTATTGCTGAAAAAGTGTTTTCACTGTAGCAACTGGAAGGGGGAGAGGTGGGTTTTAACAAGCCCAGTGCGAATGAATGTGGGAATATGGCAAAAGAGAAGATTTTGTAAGGGACTGACACTTTTGTGGGCGTGAGGATTTTGGAGGTGCTTGACTTTTGTGGGTCTGTTTAGGCTTTGTGTTCTACAGGGTGAAGGGAAGGAGTTTTCGAGGGAGTGGTTAATGTAGCAGATCTGAATGGCTGGATTTAGCATTTATGAAGAGATGTGAGGGAAGTTTGATGGCAGATAGTGGTAGTCCAAGGTGGAAGTGTGAGGTAAAGAGACTGGATAGTTTCATGCTGGTAGATGGGATGTAGGAATTTTGGACCGCAGATAAAGAGAATTTTACAGATGGAGAGAAGGTAGCGCAACAAGATTTGAGTCTGACTGACAAGGTTTTGCAGGACTAGGTCGGTGAGGGCTGTAGACTGACAGAATGTGACCAGGTAAACGCCATTGTGGAAGGAGGGGTTGCAGCCAGATATGGGTAATTTGATGGTCAGGGCATTCGGGAGGATTCCATGACCTAGGCAACAATACAGGGACAGCATGTGCGAGTGGGATCTGGCTAGGGGTATGTGATTTTTTCTGTATTGGCACAGATAGAAGGAGCAATGATTCCTAAAGTAAGATAAAAGAAATGTAAAAATACACAAAATTATGTAAAATTACATGGGAACATCACAAAAGGACAGAACTGAAGCTCAGTGAAAAAAGATGAAACCTGAGTACATAGGGCCTTTAGCGAAAAATGAAAACTAAATAAAATCAATGTGAAAATGGGATGAGATCAAAGTGAAAAAATAAATAAAAAGAGGATAACAAAGTGGGATTCAGGTTGGTTGGTGGATATGTGTGAAGAGGGAAGCAGCAGATGTAACTGGATTAGGAGAGGTCACTAATGTGTGTGGCTGAGTAAGCGAAGAGGGGTTACGGGTACGGGGTGCAACGAAGTACATGTGGCACAGAAAGGTACTGCAAAACATGCGAAAATATACTACGATGAAGGGAGGTTGTGCGACTGATTTTAAGGTCTAGTAATAATAATATGAGCAGGAAGGATGTGGGACACGACACACTGCCGCAACAATCTGCACAGTCATTTGGACACTGAGTAATGTAATGTGATAGATAATAGTACAAAAGGGAAACAAAACTGAATTGTGGGATGAAAGGGAAGCAGTTATATAAAATCAAACAATGGAAAGTCCAAGATGAAATAAGAACAATAAAGAAAGGACAGATGGCTACTCACCACATAGATCAGGCACTGAGTTGCATACAGGCACAATGGAAATACTACTGGAAATGTATAAGACTTTGAATAACATACTTCACCAGTAGTAGAACTCACAACATTTGTCACTATAGATGCAACGCCATAGAAGGCTAGTCTGTCTGGAAGGGACTTCTTGGTGTGGAATGGGCAGCAGCTGATGGAACAGAGGTATTGCTGGTAGTGATAGGCTTGATGTGGATGGTGGTACCAATGTTGCCACCCTTGAGGTGGAGGTCAACGTCGAGGAAGGTGGCCTGTTAGGCTGAGGATCAGGTGAAATGAATGGAGGAGAAAGTGCTAACATTCTGGATGAATGTAGATAGGGTATTCTCACCCACTTTACAGCTCACAAAGATGTTATTAATGGACTGGAACCAGATGATGGGTTTGGGATTCTGGATGGCTTGAATGGATTCCTCTAGATGGTTGTTGCCTATGTTTGCATTGGATGGTCCCATGCTGATGCCCATTGCGGTACCACAGATTTGTTCGTGGGTAATGTCATCATTGGAAAAGTAATTATGTGCGAGGGCGTAGCTGGTCACAGTAATAAGTAAGGTGGTTGTAAATTTAGAGTCAGTTGGTAATTGAGAAAGATAGTATTCAATAGTGGCCTTGGCTGTGATGAGCAGAGTGCCAGGAAGTAAACGAAGAGTAATTGTGGGGAGTTGGTGGAGGAGATAATTAGCATTTTTTATATTGGAGGTTATGTTACAGGTAAAAGGCTGAAGGTGTGGTCAGCAGGGACAGGATTCTCTCTGTGGTGGCAGGATAGCCTGGATAACCCAGGGGCATCCTGGGTGATTGGGATTATGAACTTTAAGAAGGATACAGAAGGTAGGAGTGTGGTGACAGGTTCTGGGATGGAAGGGATAGGAGATCCTGCTGGATTTCTCGAATGCAGACACTGTGGAAGAATTTGTAGCTGGAGGTGTGTAACAGCTGCCAGAGACCATCCATGAGGTAATCTGTGCTGTTTATCACCACAGTGGTGGAGCCTTTGTTAGCAGGTAGGATTATAAGGTCAGGATCACTTCTTATGTGGTAACTCTTATGTGGGAACTCTCACTTCCACACATCCTTCACTTCAGTATCCCCCCTCGCCTCCATCTTCACTAGTCCCTGTTCGCCACCTACTTATTCCCTTCCCTGTTCCCATTGCAGAACACACCAGCATTCTATCCCACCAGTGCACCCACAAGACCTTTCCTCATCCTACTTTCCCTTCCTCATCTCTATTTCCCCCTCCAGCACAGCTTTCTGATGCTGCGTTTAGCAGCTCAAACATGTCCAACCATATCTCTGCATGCTTCCACAAGCAGCAGTAACATCTGCCCCCACCCCTACCCTCCAACCCCCATTGCCCACCCCACGCTGCCTCCTTACTACCCATTACCCACCCTAGCAGATTTCTGCTCACATCAGACACAGTCAGGCGTTATTGGATGGAGACAATAGCCATGTGTTTGTGTGAGAGTTCGTCGCCTGAGAAAAGACTTTGTCCATGAGCTTACATATTTCCAGTATTCTTTTTACTGTGCTTATCTGCAGTTCATCTCCTGTACAAGGTGAGTAGCAATTATCCTTTTCATATTGTTGTTGTTCCATCTTGGAACTTTTTGTTATTCAAAAGACTTTGTCCAATACCTTAATAAGATCCAACAGTCTTCTTTTAAATGTGCTCTTCTGCAGCTCAATGCCTCCTCTATGTGCTGAGTAGCAATCTATTCTAATTCATATAGCTGAAAGTACAGTTCTGCATTACACTATCATTCACTAGATAAAACATGAAGTACACTATTAAAGACATTCCCATGTCATAACTCTTTGTTTTAATACTGCAAATTTACATCCAGTGAAAAAGCTTTCTGTGTATGATAACACATTCCTTAAAATGGATTCACTTAATGCAGTACTGTACATAGGGTGTATACAGCCCTTCACATAGAAGTGCATTTTATTGAAGTCTAGCATTAACTGCTCAAAGGTACTCATTGAATTTTGGGTACACAATCTGCAAATTTTACTGTAATGCTATAAAGTAAGGCCAGATTATAATTACTGTGAAAAATCTGGATCAAGATTTGTTTGCTTCATGGTCATGGCTGTGCATCTACTAAACACTATGAGTGCTCATGACATCCAGAAATTCTATGACTGATAAAGTTGTAGCAAAAATTTCTAAAGCTGTTTTCAACTATTGCCAAATGAACGCATGCGAGCATGGTGACACTGCAGAAACAGGACATGTCCACCTCATATTACATCATGTTTTGAGCACAATAAAGATGGTTTGAGTCTCCACCAAAACAAATTGAGTAAAAAATACTTGAGAGTTAAAATGCAAGTTCATCAATTTTTTTCTGAGACTTCTTGACAGTAGATGAAACACATGTACAAACCATGGGTGACAGAAGATGAAATACCACCAAAGCATGTAAAAATTGTTTGATCTGCACAAAAGTCATGACTGCCATTTTATGGTGTTTTTAGAGTGCCTGATGTTCACAGACTATCTTCACAAAAGTACCACCATCACTAGGGAGTATTAGGATTCGATTTTAGACCAACAAAATGATGCTATGAGGGTCACACCAAAAGAAACGCAAATTTTTTTTTTTAAACATCCAAATTATTTTCCTTATCTTTGATATTTTTACAGTATGTTGATGCATTCTTTAGAGATAAAAATGCCATTTTTTCACATAATCTCTGCTGAATATGCTGCGTATTTTCAGGAGTCTGTGCAGTGCTTGGTCTGCCGCTGTGTAGTAGATTCTGAGTATTAGTGTGATCACTTTCACCACATAATCTTCTTGCCTAATGTCAAACTATCTTGTGATCAACAGTGTCATCCCCACAAACTTCTTCAATCCCTGGAGAATGTTCCTCACTGTCTCATTCCAAAAGAAAGGAACTCTATAACAGCACGTTGCTTCAGACAAACATCAAATGCAATAAGCTATCTTGCAGTGGTGGTATGACAGCACGATTTGTGGAAACAGATTGAATGAAATTTGGATACAAGCAGAAAAATATTTTTATGACCTCTGTGAAGTGAAAAGATGTAAAAGAAAAGTTGGAGTTTGGGGAGGAAAAAAAAAAAAGAAAAAAAATGTTGTGTATTTCTTTTGGAGTGATCCTCACATTTAGGCTAAGAGAACACATTTCAAAGAGAAGATACTCTACTTCCATCACTGAAATGTTCCATCATACACATTTTAGTTTATCACTGTACAATTGCATTATCTTCACTTCAAAGTGAAGTTCTTAGATGCTGTATTCACTATGTTTGTTCATGGTATTTACTTTTTATTTCTGAGACTAAGTAAAGAATTGGGTGTACAAAGAGCCATATCAAATGATAAAATTGAAACAGATACTTTTTTGTAGCTATAATGAAATAGTACAGAGAATTTCATTCGATTAAATGCAAATTGCAAATTTATATTTTAACCTAATACTTCTTGTTGAGTTTCAGTACATGCACAACCACACAGCCAATATATTAATGTGCAATATAAACAGTCATCTAATTACAGCTTACCATGTTTAGCTTCCATATCCATAATCATTGATGAGAGCTCTTTTTCCCTTCCACCTGACTGTTTACTTGGAGAGGATCTAATACCAGCATCTCTTGTAGCACTTTCTTTAGCCATTTTTGCTAGGTTAAGCTGAAAGAATAACAAAATCTCTCACATATCATCATAATACAAGATATTGGTTATATGAGACTTGTAATGATTTCTAGAATTTCTATCACTGTTCTAAGAACCAACTATAAACATAAAATGTTTACCATTTATCCAAGTCTAACAATGTTTGCATGAACTTTCATATTCCTCTTTCGACACCTGTGAAAGTATGTTCTTTCACATGATTCTCTAGCACTTGCTACTGTTCAGTTTCTTTCTTTCACTTTGCTTTCCCATCTTCATTGAACACTCATTTCCAAAACTGGAATTCTCTTCCCATACAACTCAACAATTGGCTTGGAAAATAACTGTTTATCTGCATCTCATTACAGTGAAACTACTTTAACGTTGCCTTCCCAGCCCTATAAAATCAGTACACAAATGACTTAATAATGCTTCAAGAATCCTCCCTCACAAATGGTTTCAGAAATTTGAAATATAAATTTGTGTGACAGGATTGCTGTCTTCCTTAAAGCATAACTCTTGAACGTATGTACGTGTGACACTTCTCATTCACTGCAATTATAAGACATAACTGCTGACATAGAGCACATTTTCTGAGTCTACTTGATATTATATCAAAAAAATTAGTGCATTTCTTGAAACAAACTGTGCAGGGAACAAAAACTAGGAATAGAAATTGCAAATTTATATTTTAATAGCATGGACTAAGAGTAAACAAAAACTATTTGCAATATCACTGTTTTACTAACATTTATTCTGTATCTTTATCCCTTTTATCACGATAAGGTCCTCTGCCCATCCCCCACCCCCACCCATCTATTGCCCCATTCCTGCACTGTGGTTCATGGCGACAGTTACGTGCTTGAGAACTGTGCAATTAAAAATGCCCAAGCTCTTGAACGAATAATATTTCAGACAAAACTGACTGAAAACTACATGGAAAAGGGCATTTGTTTTCACAGGTTGTCATTAACCATATAAAGCCTGATGCAGCTTATCACAGATATGTTTACTTTCAATACAGATAACAATCTCACAAAAACTTCTGGTATGATCCCTGAAACTTATCAATATCTTGAATGCACCCTTGTCCCTTCCAAGTCTGTTACTTTCTTGCATTTTTGTACAGATCTGATTACCTTTCTTAAATGAACTACAAATAATTATGGAAATCTCTGAACCTCTCCATTCTAAACCCTGTGTCCCTGACTGCTTTCTAAAATGTGCAGCTGATGGTAACAGATGAGGAGTGATTTGAATTGATCTGTAGATAGAAGTGCAGAGATTTTTAAAAAATCTTTAAATTCACAGACACTCAGGGCCTGGTATTGACATGGCACACACAGTAAGGAAACGGAGCAGGTTGCCATACTAGATGATTTTCTTCGGTGAAGTTAAATGTCTTTTGTTGTGTCAAAAGTAGAACCAACTGATCCAAATGCTCTCTCTCTCTCTCTCTCTCTCTCTCTCTCTCTCTCTCTGTGTGTGTGTGTGTGTGTGTGTGTGTGTGTGTGTGTGTGTGTGTGTGTGTGTGTGTCATTCCAATCCCGGGAGCGGAAAGACTTACCTTAGGGGGAAAAAAGGACAGGTATACACTCGCACACACACACATATCCATCCGCACATACACAGACACAAGCGGATGGATATGTGTGTGTGTGTGCGAGTGTATACCTGTCCTTTTTTCCCCCTAAGGTAAGTCTTTCCGCTCCCGGGATTGGAATGACTCCTTACCCTCTCCCTTAAAACGCACATCCTTTCGTCTTTCCCTCTCCTTCCTTCTTTCCTGATGAAGCAACCGTTGGTTGCGAAAGCTTGAATTTTGTGTGTATGTTTGTGTTTGTTTGTGTGTCTATCGACCTGCCAGCACTTTCGTTTGGTAAGTCACATCATCTTTGTTTTTAGATATACACTCCTGGAAATTGAAATAAGAACACCGTGAATTCATTGTCCCAGGAAGGGGAAACTTTATTGACACATTCCTGGGGTCAGATACATCACATGATCACACTGACAGAACCACAGGCACATAGACACAGGCAACAGAGCATGCACAATGTCGGCACTAGTACAGTGTATATCCACCTTTCGCAGCAATGCAGGCTGCTATTCTCCCATGGAGACGATCGTAGAGATGCTGGATGTAGTCCTGTGGAACGGCTTGCCATGCCATTTCCACCTGGCGCCTCAGTTGGACCAGCGTTCGTGCTGGACGTGCAGACCGCGTGAGACGACGCTTCATCCAGTCCCAAACATGCTCAATGTGGGACAGATCCGGAGATCTTGCTGGCCAGGGTAGTTGACTTACACCTTCTAGAGCACGTTGGGTGGCACGGGATACATGCGGACGTGCACTGTCCTGTTGGAACAGCAAGCTCCCTTGCCGGTCTAGGAATGGTAGAACGATGGGTTCGATGACGGTTTGGATGTACCGTGCACTATTCAGTGTCTCCTCGACGATCACCAGTGGTGTACGGCCAGTGTAGGAGATCGCTCCCCACACCATGATGCCGGGTGTTGGCCCTTTGTGCCTCGGTCGTATGCACTCCTGATTGTGGCGCTCACCTGCACGGCGCCAAACACGCATACGACCATCATTGGCACCAAGGCAGAAGCAACTCTCATCGCTGAAGACGACACGTCTCCATTCGTCCCTCCATTCACGCCTGTCGCGACACCACTGGAGGCGGGCTGCACGATGTTGGGGCGTGAGCGGAAGACGGCCTAACAGTGTGCGGGACCGTAGCCCAGCTTCATGGAGACGGTTGCGAATGGTCCTCGCCGATACCCCAGGAGCAACAGTGTCCCTAATTTGCTGGGAAGTGGCGGTGCGGTTCCCTACGGCACTGCGTAGGATCCTACGGTCTTGGCGTGCATCCGTGCGTCGCTGCGGTCCGGTCCCAGGTCGACGGGCACGTGCACCTTCCGCCGACCACTGGCGACAACATCGATGTACTGTGGAGACCTCACGCCCCACGTGTTGAGCAATTCGGCGGTACGTCCACCCGGCCTCCCGCATGCCCACTATAAGCCCTCGCTCAAAGTCCGTCAACTGCACATACGGTTCACATCCACGCTGTCGCGGCATGCTACCAGTGTTAAAGACTGCGATGGAGCTCCGTATGCCACGGCAAACTGGCTGACACTGACGGCGGCGGTGCACAAATGCTGCGCAGCTAGCGCCATTCGACGGCCAACACCGCGGTTCCTGGTGTGTCCGCTGTGCCGTGCGTGTGATCATTGCTTGTACAGCCCTCTCGCAGTGTCCGGAGCAAGTATGGTGGGTCTGACACACCGGTGTCAATGTGTTCTTTTTTCCATTTCCAGGAATGTATTTTTCCCATGTGGAATGTTTCCCTCTATTATATTGAATATTAAATTCAGTACATTTCAAGAACAAAAGACACTATGAAAGTGATTTTAAAGGTCTATGGCAATGCAGCAGTGTTGTTGCAGTTCTACTGATGGCTATGGCTTTTCATGTTGCCAATAGCACGTTAAAGTTGAAAGCTGGGAACAGTTCTGCTAGTTTTCAGGAATCTTCTTATGCCACCTTGATTACAGAATGCCTTACGCATTAGCTGAAGTACGCAAGCATGGCTGGCCACAAAAGATAACTGGTTAATATGGTATGTCTTTCAACAACATAGAAAGCGAAGAGGCAAGTGAGAAGGACCGAGAACGGAAAAGATCACCCAGGAGCATGGAAGAGTAGCGTGACAATTTTTTGCAGGCAATGACACTTTCTCGACAAAGTCTTGCCGTGCTTGTGATCACCAAATGTTTTGACACCTTTTCATATTGGGTGCAGATTTCAAAAGGACCTGTAATATGTTAAAAGATAAGTTCACTCTTGATGATGTGCTCTATGGCAAAGTTATGTCTGAAGTTGATTTGAAATTGGAGAGCGTGAAGCAATTGCTTCACATCTATCCAACAAATGCACAGTTCTTTGCCTGGAACTGAGGCTTGTAAAAGTTTACAAAGTTTGGGCCATCGACACATACTCGGAAATGTCAGAGGATGCAGAAAAGTCAGCACTGAAAGGGCATTGAAACAAAATGTCAGTGATTGTGGTGGAGTTGCTGATGAAATCAGTATTGCAGTAGCCCACAAGACAACGTAACTTGAGTGCAGTAAGCACTCAAATTATGTTGAGGGTAACATTTCAGTTAGTGCCGATCTCACCATTGGCACAGTGAGTGAAACTGTTGAGATGGTAGCCACCGGAAGTTCTCATTTGCTTTGTTGTTTCTCTCAACATTTCAACTAAAGATAAACATTTTTATGCTATTCAACCAATACCAGTTGATTATGATGGCAAATTAAGTATGACAATCCAGTGACTTCAGCTGCTTTTGACAATGAGCTGGGCGATAACTGCTTGCCTCTGACATTGAGCCAGGCAACAGCTGTTCACAAGTCATAAGGGCTTACTTTGCCCTCAGGTGTTGTCTACTTGGGCAGACAAGTATTTGTTACTGGTGAAGTCCATGTGCTGTGCGAAGATTTTGATCTTTGGACTCTTTTTTCTTCTTTATACTGACGAAGACCAACTGTTATATGGCTGCATCTCACCGCATCGTCAAAGAGTATACGTGTTTGAGTGGCCTTCCACTGTTTGATGCAGAGCTTGAACACAAAATGATTTTTGGAAGGGACGTGAGGGTATTTCTTTTAAAAATAGCAGACTAAGTTAGTTTAACTGCTAGCAAGCCCAAGGCAAGGAATTTCTAATTTTGTATTACACTGTTTAATTTTTTGAAAATTGAAAAATTTATTATCTTCAATTGCAATTTTATGTAACTCTTAAACTTTATTTGCAAACAATAGAAATGGGTGTGGGAGAGGGGGGGGGGAGAAAGAATAAGAGAGGTGTGTGGCTTAGCAGCACACACTGTTCTATAGAAATCTTATGATTGCTAGTAGCTGTATCCAGACAGTCAGTCATGGCTTCACTCTGACAGATGTTAGTTGCGTGAGACAGCCTGAGGTTTCAGCTGAGATGTGTCACTTCCTTACAGACAATGCATTATTAAGTACATATTATAAAGCAAAATGATACTTTTACCAAATACCAAATGGGATAAAACTTTGTACAACAGTGTGATATGTCAATAGCTAATCCTTGTATCTACAGTACTTTTAGAGATACTCAAAATCACATAAAATACCAAATATAGAACTTACAAAAATCAGTAACATCCTCGTAAGTTCATAACTAGTCAATGGAGGATTTAATTAAATAACTAGCTTTTCAGTAGCAAACAAAAAAGATTACACGTAAAATGAAATAAATTTCAATTTTGGTGTCTTTAACATTTTTATTAAGTATTGCCAATTGCAAATGTTTTCTTACTTGAACAAATGAAGGAACAAATGTGGTATGTATCTGGCATGTGAATATTTGCAGCTGTAAATAGCTGAGTGTATGGAAGTGTGTATGTCAATGGGTCACATATAATGGGTAATTTTGTATATTGTAATATGCCAGTTTACAGTACTGGCGGAACAATAAAGGTATTTCAGAAATGTTGACATCTACAGAGGGAATTAAGTTGTAATTTGTTTTGCTGATGCATATTATTTAATAAATTTGTCTAAAATAACTTGATAATGTGAGTGGTTCATAATGGAAAAAGCAGGCTGGTATGGATCAAACTCAAAAGCTGATTGGCTGAGTTTGGATGCACCCAATCAGAAGACTGCACTTTCACGAGTATCTGTACCATAATTGGTATTGCTATCTGGAATCTAAAAGACTCAGTGTTCAGATACAGTGATGATCAGACGTGTTTGTGCTGAGCTCTACAAAGACATTTGAATTTTGAGTTCCCATGAGATTTAAAAGATCATGTTGTGCTGGAAAGTATTACTAATGAACGTAAATGACGAATGTGCGAATTCAGAATTTTCTATGTGACTTTACTTCAACTAACTTGAATTCTGTATGGTGTACTGTACAATCATAACCTAGCACTGATAGTTCAAAGTGAACACTAGCAAGGTATTGAGCAAGTACTAAATAAACAGACAATCCATGTGTCTTTTCAGTGAGAGGTGATGGTGGAGATCTTGAACTGGCTATGAAGAGTGATTGTGCTGTACAAATGAAAGTCACATTTCAAACTGTAATGAGCTCAGACTTGGTGGCATAAAATTGTACTTGAAAGTAACAATATTAGAGTTTTCATTCTACAACTTTCTCTCATCTGGTAGTTAGCCAAGTCTGGAACTAGAAAACAACGTCTACACATTGTCAACATGTTTGGTGTGGAAATTTTTCTTACAGCTTTTGAAGCTGAAAAACACTACTCACAGCTTCAGGAGAGCCGTGCACAGCAAAAGAAATCACTAAAAGGTGAGTGGAACATTCTTGAGCTGGCAACAGACTGTGCTGTCATAAAGTGTTATCAGAAAAACTGTCCTCCTCCAACTATGCGGAACACAAAGTCAGCCTTATAACAATGGTCTACTTAACTTCAATGTATCAGCCAGCACTGGAAATTTCAGTTCGTTGCAAACAACTGTAGGTAGTCGTAAGCAGATGTGTTCACTCGAGACATGTCCAGGTGGAAGCACTGATATTAGCTGACCTTAGGGTAGATGATGTCCTAGCTATAGACAGGCTTTTGAAGTGGTATGACAGGCTAGCCAAAGGTCATTGTCCAACACCGTGGAATAGACCGCCATGCTGGTGCCATATGGAGCTCTCCTCTTGCCCAAATTGTTTCTTCCACCATTCTCACAAGGTTTGTCCAAACTTCCAAGAATATTGCACGAATTTTGGTTGGTCAGGCCGTGTGGTATTTGTTTGTTGTGGCACTAAGAGGTGAAACCCATGCAAGTAAATCCCATTCATGTGATGCAAGGGGAAGCACAACATATATCCAATTGGGGTTCCCTCCACTTCCATGGTGTGGCATAGTGTTACCAGGATTCTGCCAAATTCCGATTCTTGTAAAAGGGGTGTGGGTTGACCAAGGAACATACATTCTGGTCACTAGACAGCTGAGACTTGTGGTCGTTTAGCATCTCTCTTTTAACAAATTCCACTTTACCATAGTGGACTCAGCTCAAGTTATCTCTGAAATCATGCCATAGCAACAAATTAATGAAACCTGTGACCTATTTGAGACTCGTGGTCATTTAGCAAGAAGAAATCTCTCTTTTAACAAATACCAGTTTACCATAGCGGACTCAGCTCAGGTTATCTCGAAATCATGCCATAGCAACAAATTAATGAACCCTGTGACCTATTTTCCATCCTACTGAATCAAGAATTGGGGTGGCGAAGAGTTCTCGGGCTTCCAGCCGGGTGGCGGTGTCTTCAAACAGCGACGTTTCGACGAGTGACATACTCATCATCTTCTGGCGAAGCCCGAGAACTCTTCGCCAGCTGTATACGCCGGGAAAGCATACACTCACATTTAAGAATTGGGGTGTGCAAAAGGGTTTTCAGCCCACTTTGCATTCAGAGCTGACACCTATCTGTAATTTTTGACAAATTAAATCTAACTTTGGCACAGAAAGGGGTGAATTATACTGGCACTAAAGTCTTTGGTCACTTACCAAATAGTATCAAAAGTCTGACAGATAACCAACAAGTATTTAAGAAGAAAGTAAAAGAATTTCTGAATGACAACTCCTTCTACTCCATAGAGGAATTTTTAGATATAAATTAAGAAAAAAAAAGAAAAAAAATATTTAAAAAAATAAAAATAAAAAATAAAGAAAAACAAAAAACACAAAAAAATAAAGTTGTTATATTAACTTAAGTATGTTGTTAAATTAACCTAATTATGTCATGTATTAGAAAATTCGACTCGTTCCACATCATTACGAAATATCGTATTCATGATCCACGGAACTAGTATTAATATAATCTAATCTAATCTAACAGTACATCGTATTTCATACACAAAATGGTCACAGTTCAAAAGACATACCAATTGGTCACAGTTAACAAACTCTGAGTCCCATCAAACCTGTGGTGATCTCAAGCGTACAGTAAAGACCCAAGCATAATTGACACATGTCCCTTACCAAGGATAGAAATTACAACAAGATTAGTAGGGAGCCACTGCCATATGAACAAACCACTCATTTTGTGCCAAAATTTAGGGTTGCAAATTCCTACGACCTTCCAGTATTTTCTCATTATTTGTGTCTTTTATGACATAATGTATGATCTATTAATGCTATATGGTATGTATGTCTGCACATTACCAAATTTATGTTAAAACTACTGGGCAGTCGAAATTAGTTAGTAGTTTGCGACACAACATTTTGCTCAGAAGACATATTTTGACACCTTTGTGCAATCTTCTTCAGGTTTCATGTTATTTCTAAGTTGTGTCATTTAAGTTTCATATTTACAGAATATCATTCTTTGATCAATTATGGATTAGCCAAAATACACTGTTTCATCATCACAATACATTTTCCATGTGTGATGTATATGATATATTTTGTGGAATTTTTTAATATCATTATCCACTTCACTTCACTGTTAACTGTTTTCATTAAAACATATTAATAGAAGAATGAAAGAGCTTTCGACCAAACAACCCAAGAGTGTTAATTAGCCACTATTGCTTATCAACAAAATTGACCGAGATCCTCTATGGATGCTGAAAATTTAATGATACAGCAAATTAATTTCAACTTGATACTAAGCAGTGAAGCCTTCCTGAACTTTAATATATAAACACAAGAATGAGTGTATGTCAAAACTGATGTTTCTAAAATATACCCTGAGTTGCAAACTTATTTTTAGGCTTGTGGATCCCAATTAATCTAAAATGGCAAACACGTATCATTAAATTGTAACTTGAGAAAAGTATGCTACATTCAATGAACAACATAGCACAGCCCGATCACTCTCTCCATCTCAATCAGACATTGTTCCCAACCAACATACACACACGTAAAAGACCTCTCCTCCAATATTCACATCTTGGCAGTTTCTGCATATTGAGAACTTCTATGTCTCTTGGAAGTAAAAGTAAATAATTGAATGCTCGTGCTAAAGTAGAAGATATAAACTGAATTTCCTTGTTCACACAACAAAAATCTTTGCCCTTAACCCTTTCACAGGCCATGGGGGAAATACTTTCCACTAAATGCATTTCTTTACAGCATTTACGAGAACATGTGTTAACCACTTCTGTATGCTCCTGGCATCTAGTGGCAGTCTGCTGCACCAGCTGCAGTTACTGTTTGTTGTGAAATATAGCCTTCAGCACTGTGGGAAGTATAGATCCCACCAAACAACAGTTTTCTAATGGTTCTTGGGAAGTGTGGTTGCCATCAAAGTAGTTTCTGGAAGGGGCTTGGGAAGTATATTTACACAGAATTAATCTGTCATTTGTGGTCCTTGGGAAGCACACTTACCACCAACTTAGCAGTATCCCAAAGCTCTTGGGAATATGTCTTACCATCTCTGTCTATGCCCGACATCTCATGGTAGTACATTGCGCCATATGTATGAAAATTGCTACAATAATCAGATTCTGTTTGTTGTGGGATCACTGCAGTTGTCGAAACACAATGCTTTGCTTCTACAATATACATTATTGTGACCTGTATCAGCTCATACATTTAGTACGTGATAAAGTTTCTGGGATTGTTTTCACATTGTGGTAGGTAAACTTCAATATCTATTTTTTAAATAAAATAAAAAAAACATAAAATAAAAACAGAAAGCACTGTTCATTAATTTTTATGTATAATGGCGACACGTAACAGCTCACAAAAGGGAAGAGGGAAATCCATTTACCACCATAGTTTTAATATCTCACAAAGGCGCCATGATGATACATGTACCAGCACAGTTTTTGGTCATAAATCACAAAAATAAAATTATCAAAGAATAAATATAGTTAGTTGACCACAATTCTAACAGGATAGTAAAACAATTATCATCACTGTGTTGTTACAAAAAATGCACCCACAAAAGGGTTAAGATAATAGCCCCTTTCAGGCTGTTAATTCCAATGATTTCCAGTATTTTCTCAAGTAATCCCAATGTCCCACTTGCCAACATAAATACATACAGTGTTTTCCTTGTTTAGCTAGGACATTACAGGTTCAGTGCTTGATAATTATTTTCATATCATATCTGTTTTTTACATATTACAGTAAAAAATGCTACTGGTGACCAAATAACAAAGCAGGATACGTGTTCTAGCAATGCAAAAAGTACAAATAACTTGAAACTCTTCTTCACTGTGCAAATTATCTGTGATTGCTGCTCAAACAAACCTAATGACTCCTCATGTAAGGAATATCTTCCACCCTTCCATGAAATTACCATTTTACCAGATAATTTAATGAGAAGACAATTGGTAAGGTATTTGGTACGGTATTTACAATAATAGTAACAATTCAAATAAATGGTAATACTCTCATAAAGCTCATATGAAGTCTAAACTGGACAATACAAACTTGGGAAATCAAGCCATGTCAATCCAACTTACATGTGAATCTGTGTAAATAACAGAAGGACTCGACACCATTAACCATTCCCCAAAATCTTATAGTGCAATATGTAATGAGCAGCCCATTACAATAATATAAAACAATAACAATCATGATTATTATTCGCAATACTTTCGATGCTACAGATTGCAACAATTTGCCACCTGATATTTTGATGTTATTCCCTACTATTCATCTATACACTGTACCTCCAACACAAGCCTTAACAATATAAACTAGAAGATGGGAAGAAACAATACCTCTCGCTCAAGTGATGCAACCTGTTCAGAAAGCCGTAGGTTTTCGCGCCTGCTGTGCAAGAGATCTCCATCAGCACGATCGAGACGTTGTCGAAGTGCTGTTATTTCAGCCTGAAGTCGAGCTGCTTCCTGCCGTGCCTCACGTTCAGCTCGCTCAATCATGAGTCTACTTGAGGTAAGCTCTTGCTCCAAGGAACCACGTTCTGCTGCGTTCTGTGACGCCTCACTCTGGAGACCTGCTGTACATTAGAATCTGGCAGATGAGTGAGCACCAGCACTTTTCATCACACAATGAAAAAAGTATTATTTAAGATTTAATACAACAGGCGCAGAATTCACATTATGAAATTGTGTAACACAGATTCAAATAATATATTTTGTGCAGTGAGGGGAAATTTTTCTCTTCTGGAAACACATCCTTAAAACAGCACTGTCCTTGCAGGCAGAGAGGTTTGCACATTCATAGAACTAAGAGCTATGCAGCCAGTAGCATAGTTACTCACACACTCTCTCAAGCTAGACACGTCTTAGTCAATGAACCAGAGATAGTGTCCCTCACAGTGCCGTATCTTCCTACTTCCTGTCTCCATCCTTTCATTCTTTTAAGGAAAGAGTAGACAAACCTCGGCAGCTACAAGGAAAGCAGTTCATCCAGTGGAAGGTTACTGCCAAAAACAAAAACCCATGTCGTCCAGTTTGGGGATTGGTGATGAGTTACAACCCCATCACAGAAAACTTGGTAATGGTAAACAGAAATAAGGACTCCTCCAATCTTCATAATACAAAATAGATGAAAAATGTGAAAACAAGGTACATGAGTTTGGACATGGAATATTCACAGTTTCTACAAAACAGGTGCCTAAGTCAGTCTAGTCAAGGAGGTGCTTTTAGTCCCTTTACAGGAAGTTCGCTGGGAGGATAATGGTTACCCTTTATGTAGAAAAACATGCAATCTTTCATAGAACCTGTGACCCAGAGCACAAATTACGTATTGTATTTTGTGCGAGTAAGGCTCTAGCTGCCAATACATCTGAATTTTCATCAGTGACCACTAGAATAGCAGTATTAATAATAGACACAAAGAGATGTTAAATGTCACTTGTGAACTTCCATGCTCTCACAAAAGGAAATACTCCCCAAACTATGGACAAATTGTATGTGGCATTGGGGACTATGGTGGATACCATTCTGCATACAGTTGCAAAGTCCAACCAGGCAACATGAATGCTGAAGTGGGTAGAGAAGGCGAACTCAATTCAACAACTGGAAGAAACAGTTTACAAGAAATCAGCGAAAACAATGCTATCATGTTCATCACCTCTGCAATACAGAAAGTGATATTCACAAGTAGTACAAATTTCCAAAGGAAGAATATACACAAGGGAACTTTGGTGTCACCAGATGTTAAAAGAATTAGTCAAATATATCATATTGCAGCTGATGTAAAATCAAAGAATTAAGTGATGGGTGTAAAGACAGAACAGGGTACAGAGCGTGGTAGTATCTACTTTCTAGTAAAATACTGGCTACATGTTCAATCCAAACCCGAAGTCAAAGTCAAAAACAGTCTTAAGAAAGTAGTACACTACCACATCGATATTCTCTGAGACACTGCAGAGAAAGGTGAATTTCACCTACAGTTCAGCAACTTCTTTGAAATTCTGAAGGAAAAAGATTCACAAAAGAACACAGAAGAAAGGTGGCAAACGTAGTCATTAATAAGAAGGTCAGGGGAAAGAAGATTTGGTCTGGCAATGACTGCATTAAAGCATTAGCCAAGAGGAAACAAGCCAAGGAGATCTGGACAAAAGCACAAATTTTGATCAAGACAAAACACAGTTCGAAGAAGTACAAAGAACTACCCAAGCAAAGCTGAAGGATAGCAAAGAGAATGTAACTCAAATGAATGATAGAGAAGTTTCAACAAGATTTCTCAGAAAAAGGGGCTCAAAAGATTTACCACAAACATAACATCTTTAAGAAGAGATACCATAGCCATAAAAGTTTGTCAAGGGCAATAAAGGGACCATACTCACCAATGAGTTCAACATCATTAAAAGATGGAAAGAATACTTCAGGGAGCACCTCGACTGTGATGAACCTAAAGATCTGTTTGAATTCTAACTCGTGACTTTATAGATTTAGATTACGCATCATCTACACTGGAAGAAATGAAGAATTTGATAATGAAGTTGAACAAGAACAAAAGTCTAGGAGAAGATGCAACCCATATGGAAGTCAATAAAGCTGGAGGGGAGAGATTTCACAGGAGAATTCACCAAGTAACAAAGAGGATCTCAGAAGACTGGAAGACAGCAGTCATCTGTCCTACACACAAGAAAGTTGACTAAAGGGACTGCATCATGTACACAGCAATCACACTCATGTGCATCTGCTATAAACTGTTTACTGAAGAGAATCCCACCATTTGCAGAAGAAATGAGTTGTGAATATCAGGGTGTTTCAGAAAGCATGGCAACAGCTTACCACCAAGAAGACGTGAGTATTTGGTAAAGACCTTCCTGTGCTCTTCATGGATTTTAAGAAAGTGTACGACTGCATTCACTGGGAAAGCCTGATGAAATACACGAGTTTGAAATACACTCAAAAGAAAAAGTGAAGTTTGGGAGTGAAGTCACATAGAGCTTTGATATAATCACACAGCTGATACAAGATGATGGTGTGTCTCTAATTTTGTTCAACTTGGCACTCGAAAAGATAATGAGGGAATAAGCAACAGCGTAGAGGTGGCACTGAGCAAGATTAGTCTCCTTGTGGATGAACTGAAGGCCAAGTATCTGGTATTGAGCAGGACTCATGCCTATTCAAGAGAGTCACTCCAACTGCTGATAAAATCTGATCCTACAAAATGGTTGACAATTTTAAATATCTGGTGGTGACCTTTAGAGAGGACACATCATGTGATGCAGAAATCAAAGTGAGCATCCAAATCACAGACCAACTGTACTTCTGTCTCAGTCAACTTTTTCAATTGTGCGGTATCTCAAGGAATTTCCAAGTTCAGCTGTACAAAAACAGATCCAATGCATAGTGCTGTACAGATGTGAAACTTGCAGTGTCCAGTGTGTTTTGAAGTGGAAAGTTTTAAGAAGATCTATGGTCTGTTACAAGCTGATATCACTGGGGAATGGAGGATCTGGCATCATTGTAATCTAAATGAGATCTATAACAGACTAAATATTGTAGGTCTCATGAGAACCAAACAGTTTGTATGGGAAACATCAATAGTCTTTGAAACTGAAATCCACGGAGTTTACTCCCCATGGAAGAAGATGACTAGGAAGACCAAAGAAAAGGCGGAGAGATGGAATCCATGAGATCTTGCTGCATATCGAAATAGAGGACAAAAGTAGGAAACAGAACCTGGTGGAACAGGAGTTTTGTAGCTGTGCGCATTCCTCTACATCTGACTGCATAAAAAAAAGGAAGTGGGAAAACTTTAAAAAGTTCATTTAGAATTGCTAAAAAATGTCTCTTGTATACATCAACAGTTTGAAATAAATGGAAATGACTGATAAAAACCTCTCTAGAAAAGTGATTACAAATGGGGGAAACTGTGTTTAAGTTCTAGGAGCACACGTGTTTCATGAGCAGATATCAGAAACAGTTTTACATTGTCACAGAAAAGCTGCTACTGAATTATTAAACTTATCTGACCACTCACGGCTTCTAATTAACAGACCAACCCTGAAAGAGCATTTTAGCGCACAAACTGTTTAATGCAAGGATTTCAACCCATTAAATGTTTCGTACAGTACTTTCTAGACTCTGTACCTTAAATGTTATTAATACAAAAGAGATGACATACAGCAGTGCATTAACCCTGCGTTACTCGTGCGATAATTCCTGACTTGGTTACTTGTGCAGATGACAGGTGTCACCCATGACATAAACAGTGTATTTGGGCACTTTTACCAGTGTAAATGGATGGTTTTAGAAGTGTTTTATTTATATATAAATTTTATTTGTTTAGTATACACATACAGTAAGGCATACACTAGGTGACAAATATTTTTGGCAATTGTTTGCACATAGCTCCAGTATCTCTAGATAGCAGCCAATTTATCATTCTCTCTGTGAACACCTCTATCAAGGATACTATGAAATCTGAGACATCTCAAGTGCAGCCTGAATTGGTTTTTATTCATGCACAAGTAGCATGATTCAATTCTGTTGCCCTTTTGAGTTATCCCACAAGCTTGATAAACTATTTCTAGAATGTCTCAGAGATCCACACACATATTACCAACTGATAGAGCTCTGCTCTCAAAGACATCAGTTTCTTTAGCATTCCTTCCCCTAGAAAATTTATCACAATTTACCACAAATTTCATATTAGTATATGCTGCAGCAATGGGTATTAATTACATTTTCATTCAAGAATAACTTAATATCTGTTTCTGTCTGTTGTATGAGCATCAGTTTTCAGTCCAAGTAAATGCTTAATAATTTTACAAGCTCTTATTCAAACAATGGTAGAAAATTTACTTTTCCTCCATTTAATTATTCCATCTTTTCATAAAAGAAATACATCCTCTTGAAGCATTTCTTCCTGTGACTCAAATTCATCATTTTCTGAACAGTTCTTGTTCTGTTCCCGAATCACGACTGCTTTCATTTACACAATCCTCATTGTATGAATCAGCAATATCACTGTAAGGATCTACATCACTCATCTCAAGCAAGCATTCCAGCCAAACATCAGGATCTCTGCTAAACTCTGCCCTAGGTTTTTCCTTTGACATTTATTCCACAAACTAAAAATATAGTGAATATTTACTTTTTGTAGGTAAGTATTCTAGGTAAAAATCAAATTAACTGTAATTTATTAGATACAACTAAAATTATGCATATCCAAGTTGTACTGACTCTAAGAAAGTAATAAAATAACAAACACTACTTTGTTTCAGGTTGTAGCAGTAATTCTAGCATGGATGAATAGTGTCCTCCAGCTACAATAGTGTTCCATAAACAATGCAAACTGCATAACTGAAAGCCAATGATGGCTGAAAATAATGGATGGAGAGTTATCAGACAGGTACTGAAAAAGGCACAAATTCAATGCAGATCACACAGACAAAACAGAACGGGAAAATCATGTGGATGGCAAGTGTCGTGGGTGTGAGCAACAGAGGGGGGGTTACCTTATCATGAAGTTAATGTACAATAATATACTGTTTGGCAAGAAGAAAATGGAACAAATACAGGAAAATAAATGAGAAATTAGAGCAATGTATGTGGCACACAAATCAAAAGCTGAGTGAGTTTCAGTAAGACACAGTTAAGTTAACAGGAAGACTGTTTTCAGCAAGTTCAGAGATAAATTTATGTGCAAATGATAATCAGATTATATAATAAGAGCCAACAAACTGTGGGTTGATCGCTTAACGTCCATAAACATTACAAACCAATCAGAACAAAAAACATTATGAACTAATCAGAATAGTAAATCAGGTATGAGGTGCATCCATAAGAAAGTTTCACACTCATCCCTCTCCTAGTGAACTACACTGATGAACCAAAACATTACGACCACTGCCCACTTGTATGCTGCATGGTGGTGCTGAGGGCACATGATACAGTAAGAGAAGTATATGAGCGGAGCAGAAACAAATGGGGAATCATTCTAGTGATGATAAGTGGCAGAAATGGTGAAATCTGCCAACTTAGATGACTCTGACAAAAGCCAGATTGTTGTGGACCAGTGCCTGGGAGCAAGCATCTCGGAAATGATGAAGCTGGTCGGCTGTTTGCATGCTACTGTTGTGAGCGTCTATGGAAAGTGGTAGAAGAATGCTGAAACTATGAGTAGGAGACAAGAGGTTGGACGTCCATACGTCATCACAGAACATGGTGATAGGAGGCATATCCGCTCTCTAAAGTACGATAAGCGGCGATCTGTGGCACATCTGATGACACAGTAAAGTGCTGGCACAGGCACAAGTGTTTTGGAGCACACGCAGCTGAACATGGTGTTGCCCGGCACAGGACCGCTATGAGTTCCCATCCTGATCCAATAACATCGTCAGTTAAGATTAAGTGGGCACAGGATCTTCCAGATTCCATCATCCAGGTGAAAGGCTGCTCAAAACATGCAGCACACTATGGACACAGGCCAACAGGAGCAGTATCACACTAGGGGGGGGAGACACTCATCTGGGCTTTCATGGGACTTGCAGTAGTAACTGAAGGCACCATGACAGCTGTGGACTACGCAAACACTATTAGGGACCACCTGTAACCCATCATGCTTGATGCCTTCCCCAACAGTGGTGGAATCTTCCAGTAGGATAATTGCCCGTAACACAATGCCAGAATCGTGCTGCAATGGTTTGAGGAGCACGATAACGAACTCAAGTTGATGTCTTGGCCACCAAAGTCTGGTTATCTGAATCTGATGAAACCCAACTTGGTACACTATCGGGCACCAGCTCCACATCCATAAACCAACCGCCCATAAATTACGGGACATGTGTGATCTGTGCATAGGCATCTGGTGCCACTAACCTCTGGAAACCTATCAAGTACTTGTCGAATCCATGGCATGCAATATCAGTACTGAATTGTGCTACATGGTGTACCAACATGCTTTTAAGTAGGTGGTCACAATGTTTTGCCTCATAAGTATATATGTTGCAAAAAACGACTGTGCTTACATGACAGTAATGATGTGACATGGTGCAGGCATTAACGACTTCCTGAGGTCTCATGGTAGTTCTGTAGCAAATTCCACCATGTGTAAAATGCGGTCGGTGATAAAGTTTTTGACTGCACAGAATACAGCACTGACTGAAATACATTGACACCTGTACCAAGTCTATGGGCCTAAAGTTATGAACAAGGAGATGTGCATCTCTGTAGCAGAGACTTTGGAGCATGTTGCCAAAACGTTCATGATGACGAGTGCAGCACAACACCCATCAAGACAGGCGACATTGTGCAGGAATGCATTATTGAGAATCGTCACTCCACAATCACGAAAGTCAGAAGCCAGTTTCCAGAAATATGACACTCCTTGTACTAAATTGTCATGAAGCACCTGTTGTTCCATAAATAGAGCATACAGTGGGTGGTGTAGCAACTGAGACCAGAACACAAAGCAAAACACATGCAAGGAAGCTTTGATTTTTCTGCGTAGGTACTGTGATGATGGCAACAAGTTTTTGCAGCAGATCATCACAGATGATGAGGTGTGGGTTGCACATAATAACCCAAAAATCAAGCAGCAGGCAATGCAATGGAGTCACAGTGGCTCTCCATAAAAAACGAAATTCAAGCAGTGTTGACGAGGCAAGTGCTGTGTTCAGTGTTCTGGTACGGATGGGGAGTTCTTGTTGAATTGCTGTCCAGAGGTGAGATGGTGAATGCTGAGCATTACTGCGCATCAATGTGGAAATTGCAGTAGGCCATTCAGAGCAATGGCATGGGAGGCTTAGTGTCAGTGTTGTCTTACTGAACAATAATCCTCAACCACACACATGGCTCAGTAGACAACAGATCTCCTGCAAATGTTTGGCTGGAGAGTGTTTGATCACCCACCCTACAGCCCACACCTCGCTCACTGTGATTTGCACCTGTTCTGGAACTTCAAAAAATTCCTGTCTGCATTTTCAGACTGACAGAGAGGCAGAGATGGTTATCACACAGTGGTTCCAATCCCAGGTGGTAAACTTCTATGACACAGGAATGCAAAAGTTGGTCCAGTGGTATGATAAGGGTCTGAATTATGGTGGTGAATATGTTGAAAATCAGATCAACACTTCCTGTGTTTCTTCCAATAAGTATTGCAATGAAACCATGTTTTCTTTCTTTTCATGATCCCAGGGAAACTTGCTTTATGGGTGGGCCTCACAGTATTTTTGAGCGAAAACACTGTTTCACAAAGTAAGAGCAAAGTATGTCACTACCAATTTCTAAGAAGAAATGTCATCAAATTGAAAAGCAATATATGGCTCTCAACAATAATGAACACAGTTGACAAGTGTTTATGTCTTCTCAATTGATAGTCACATATGTTATCTTCAGAGTGTACTTCATGCTTTCGCAGGAACTGACAGGGAAAGTGTCCCAGCTTGAATGGCTAAAACCAAATAAACATGGTTTTAACAAACCAAGGGATTTTATATGGGGAGAAAAGTACATTTGTGTACAATAAATTCTTGAAGGTTACTGAACCTAAAGACTATAAAAGTACAAATTGCTGAAGAAGCAACATCAAATAGCAGATAATTATGAGCGGCAGATTCAAAAATCATAAATGAGGAAAAGCTCAACATCTCCTTAAAACAAAATATATTAGCACATGCAGTATGCACAGAGTCATTTGGTATGTTGTCATATGTTCCTTGTTTACATGTCATCAAAGTGCAAATTTGAAGCTTCAGTGAAATGAGTAAAACACAGCTGAATGTAACAGCATGTACACTTGACAAGATCCACATGTGGAGATGCTATATGATTGTAAGTGTATTCCAATTGTAGTAGATTAACATGAAAGACCACAGTGACCACATTCTCCAGATTTTTTGCTCAAAGCTGTCCCATTTCACTGTGTTTGAATCACATCACTAAACATTTGCATTTGAATTACAAATTAGGAAAGAACACAAGACAACACAGAAAACTTCTATTTTGGGAGATATGGTTCTGTAAGTATTACAGGTGTAATTTCGAGCAAATGTTTAGCTTTTTGTCAAAAACTAGTTCTTTCAGGATTCTTGTGAATCAACTGGTCATAACTGTCTGTTACACAATATTATTTCTTCAGTGACTTGCACTTTTATAGCTTTTATATTCAATACATCATCGATTGGATACAAATGGACGGTTCTACAGATAAATACCTTGGTCTATAGAACAAACACATCTCCATATTTGAGAACAATTTTTATTTTGTTGATTTGAGCTGGGCCACTTCCTTTGTGATGTATGGCGTAGAAGCTTCATTAACTATAGTATTCTTCAGTTATTGTACCCCTCCAGCAAGTGACACACTAAATCACTTCATATACACAAGCATCACCTTCTCGGAAAATCATTTCCGTTCTCATTTTGTGAACATTGTCAACCGCGATAACCTCAGATATAATTTCTACGGCTGTGGAATCCATTCAATATAAACTATACTCCAAGTCACACACTACCATCATACTAGTTTTAGTCAATTTGGCAGTTACCACTCATCAGTGCACCAAGCAAGTACTCTAACATACGGCACTACAGCAGGGGTTTCAAGATAGGACCCTGCCAATGTAACAGGCACAGAGTGCGACAGAGTGAAAAAACATTACAATGAATGGCAGATAACAGTTTTTAAACCAAACAGGAGAGGTAGGAGAATTTTTCTACCACTTGTGTTCTTATTTTTGCCTGTGAGAAGCAGTTTACCCTTATGCCAGTAATTATAAACACACATTGTTGTCACAGTGTCATTTCTAGTGTTGTTTTGGCCCAGTTGTATCCTACCTAACAGATATCTACAGCTAACATGATTTATGTGGCACTGGTGTGCCTGGTTCACACCGCTGCTGCCTATACAACTCACTCATTTTCAGCAATGGTATTCTTGTTGCTACTTCACAACAATATTATTGGACCTCAAAGTTCAGCAAGTAATTATGCTATTTGGCGAAAGACTTCAGATTTTTGACGACTTTTGTCAACTACAGACTGGAACAAGACATGACAGTGAAGGTAACAAGCTAATAGGATGGAGAGGATATGTACTTTACTTGTTCCTCCAGCCAGTACTGTTGCAGTTCCCATGCACAGGTTGGTGTGATCTTTTGTGCAAATAGAAAAGGAATTCAAACAATGGAAAATTCTGAATGGAATGTAACAAAATAATGAAAAGGATAGTTGCTGCTCATCATACAGTGGAGATGCTGAGTCACAGAAAATCACAACAAAAAGACTGTTGGATAGTTAGCTTTCGGCCGACAAGGCCTTTGTCAAAAATAACCACCACATAGACACACACACACACACACACACACACACACACACACTACCACAGTCTCTGGCAGCTGGAGTTTGGCTCCAACTGCATGACACAGTGGTCTCGTGTGTGTGTGTGTGTGTGTGTGTGTGTGTGTGTGTGTGTGTGTGTGTGTGTGGAGCGTGCGTGGGTGCATGCATGCGTACGTGTGTTGTTTTACACTCCTGGAAATGGAAAAAAGAACACATTGACACCGGTGTGTCAGACCCACCATACTTGCTCCGGACACTGCGAGAGGGCTGTACAAGCAATGATCACACGCACGGCACAGCGGACACACCAGGAACCGCGGTGTTGGCCGTCGAATGGCGCTAGCTGCGCAGCATTTGTGCACCGCCGCCGTCAGTGTCAGCCAGTTTGCCGTGGCATACGGAGCTCCATCGCAGTCTTTAACACTGGTAGCATGCCGCGACAGCGTGGATGTGAACCGTATGTGCAGTTGACGGACTTTGAGCGAGGGCGTATAGTGGGCATGCGGGAGGCTGGGTGGACGTACCGCCGAATTGCTCAACACGTGGGGCGTGAGGTCTCCACAGTACATCGATGTTGTCGCCAGTGGTCGGCGGAAGGTGCACGTGCCCGTTGACCTGGGACCGGACCGCAGCGACGCACGGATGCACGCCGAGACCGTAGGATCCTATGCAGTGGCGTAGGGGACCGCACCGCCACTTCCCAGCAAATTAGGGACACTGTTGCTCCTGAGGTATCGGCGAGGACCATTCGCAACCGTCTCCATGAAGCTGGGCTACGGTCCCGCACACCGTTAGGCCGTCTTCCGCTCACGCCCCAACATCGTGCAGCCCGCCTCCAGTGGTGTCGCGACAGGCGTGAATGGAGGGACGAATGGAGACGTGTCGTCTTCAGCGATGAGAGTCGCTTCTGCCTTGGTGCCAATGATGGTCGTATGCGTGTTTGGCGCCGTGCAGGTGAGCGCCACAATCAGGACTGCATACGACCGAGGCACACAGGGCCAACACCCGGCATCATGGTGTGGGGAGCGATCTCCTACACTGGCCGTACACCACTGGTGATCGTCGAGGGGACACTGAATAGTGCACGGTACATCCAAACTGTCATCGAACCCATCGTTCTACCATTCCTAGACCGGCAAGGGAACTTGCTGTTCCAACAGGACAATGCACGTCCGCATGTATCCCGTGCCACCCAACGTGCTCTAGAAGGTGTAAGTCAACTACCCTGGCCAGCAAGATCTCCGGATCTGTCCCCCATTGAGCATGTTTGGGACTGGATGAAGCGTCGTCTCACGCGGTCTGCACGTCCAGCACGAACGCTGGTCCAACTGAGGCGCCAGGTGGAAATGGCATGGCAAGCCGTTCCACACGACTACATCCAGCATCTCTACGATCGTCTCCATGGGAGAATAGCAGCCTGCATTGCTGCAAAAGGTGGATATACACTGTACTAGTGCCGACATTGTGCATGCTCTGTTGCCTGTGTCTATGTGCCTGTGGTTCTGTCAGTGTGATCATGTGATGTATCTGACCCCAGGAATGTGTCAATAAAGTTTCCCCTTCCTGGGACAATGAATTCACGGTGTTCTTATTTCAATTTCCAGGAGTGTATTTTCGGCAAGGGACTTGTTGGTCAAGAGCTAACTTTCCATCAGTTTTTTTGTTGTGCCTTTCTGCGACTCAGGAAAGGCATCCAAGAATAAGCCTTCTGTGTTTGATTGATATCTTGAGAGTTGTTAAAATCTAACTGGATGGTCAGTTTTGCTGTGCTTGCCAGTCATGTGCAAAGGTATCTTTCAATTTATGCAGGTATCGGAGGGAAAAATGGTGAGGTGGGCAGTGCTATTTGCAGGTTACATGTGTCAATGATTAGCAGGTTAGCTTCATCATTGGACCATAAAACAATAAGACACACATTTTGTTTTCATTTCAGTTTTTTAGAAGTTAACAAATTTGTAATTTACTTATTTCAATGACACATTTAACTAGTTCTGTGCAAAATTCTTCGTCATTACAGTTCTGTAAAGTAATATTTTTCAATGATACTTCATTTTTATTAAAGTTACTTACAAAATTTACTAAATCCTTGCAGAAAGAATTGCAAAAGGGTATGTTTATGGAGGCAGTGGGAGGAGGGGGGGGGGGGGGGGGGGGGGGGAGCAGCTTTGACAGTCTGCCACGAGTGCAGTATCACCTCAGTACTGCTCTGCTTGGTAACACCTGAGTGGAGAGCTATTAGCTCAAAGTGCCTAATATAAACACGAAGAAAAATACCGCTAAAACACAATGTTATAGTTGTGCTTTAGCTTTTGGTTACTTTATTCTGAAGTCTACAGTAGTAATTCTTATGCAAAGTATCCACAGCATGTAATTAGTTTTGTTTCTCCAATTTATAGCACACAATGTGTTAAGAACCCCCCCCTCCCCCCCCCCCCTCCCCCTCCCCCCAGGAACCATGGACCTTGCCATTGGTGGGAAGCCTTGTGTGCCTCAGTGATACAGATAGCCATACCGTAGGTGCAACCACAATGAAGGGGTATTTGTTGAGAGGGCAGACAAATGTGTGGTTCCTGAAAAGGAGCAGCAGCCTTTTCAGTAGTTGCAGGGTCAACGGTCTGGATGATTGACTGATCTGTCCTTGTAACATTAACCGAAATGGCCTTAGTGTGCTGGTACTCCTAAAAGCTGAAAGCAAAGGGAAACTACAGCCGTAATTTTTCCCGTGGGAATGCAGCTTTACTGTATGGTTAAATGATGATGGCATCCTCTTGAGTAACATATTCCAGGGGTAAAATCGTCCCCCATTCGGATCTCTAGGAGGGGCTACTCAGGAGAATGTCGTTATAAGGAGAAAGAAAACTGGCGTTATAGGGATCAGAGCGTGGAATTTTAGATCCCTTAATCAGGCAGGTAGGTTAGAAAATTTAAAAAAGGAAATGGATAGATTAAAGTTAGATATACTAGGAATAAGTGAAGTTCGGTGGCAAGATGAACAAGAATTCTGGTCAGGTGAATACAGGGTTATAAATACAAAATCAAATCGAGGTAATGAAGGAGAATGTTTAATAATGAATAAAACAAATAGGAGGTAGCTACTATGAACAGCAAAGTGGCGCATTATTGTAGCCAAGATAGACACAACGCTCACACCTACCACAGTAGTACAAGTTTATATGCCAACTAGCTCCGTAATGATGAAAAGACTGAAGAAATGTATGATGAGATAAAAGAAAACATTCAGATAGTGAAGGGAGACAAAAATTTAACAGCCATGGGGGACCGAAATTTGATAGTGGGAAATGGGAGAGAAGAAAAAATAGTAGGTGAATACACAATGGGGGTAAGGAATGAAAGACAAAGCCACCTGGTAGAATTTTGCACAGAGTATAACTTAATCATAGCTAACACTTGGTTTAAGAATCATGAAAGAAACTTCCCGGCAGATTAAAACTGTGTTCCCGACTGAGACTCGAACTCGGGACCTTTGCCTTTCGCGGGCAAGTGCTCTACCATCTGAGCTACCGAAGCACGACTCACGCCCGGTACTCACAGCTTTACTTCTGCCCGTAACTCGTCTCCTACCTTCCACACTTTACAGAAGTTCTCCTGCGAACCATACAGAACTAGCACTCCTGAAAGAAAGGATATTGCGGAGACATGGCTTAGCCACAGCCGGGGGGATGTTTCCAGAATGAGATTTTCACTCTGCAGCGGAGTGTGTGCTGATATGAAACTTCCTGGCAGATTAAAACTGTGTGCCTGACTGAGACTCAAACTCGGGACCTTTGCCTTTCGCGGGCAAGCGCTCTACCATCTGAGCTACCGAAGCACGACTCACGCCCGGTACTCACAGCTTTACTTCTGCCAGTATCTCGTCTCCTACCTTCCAAACTTTACAGAAGCTCTCCTGTGAACCATGCAGAACTAGCACTCCTGAAAGAAAGGATATTGCGGAGACATGGCTTAGCCACAGCCTGGGGGAATCTCATTCTGGAAACATCCCCCCGGCTGTGGCTAAGCCATGTCTCCGCAATATCCTTTCTTTCAGGAGTGCTAGTTCTGCATGGTTCGCAGGAGAGCTTCTGTAAAGTTTGGAAGGTAGGAGACGAGATATTGGCAGAAGTAAAGCTGTGAGTACCGGGTGTGAGTCGTGCTTCGGCAGCTCAGATGGTAGAGCACTTGCCCGCGAAAGGCAAAGGTCCCGAGTTCGAGTCTCGGTCAGGCACACAGTTTTAATCTGCCAGGAAGTTTCATATCAGCGCACACTCCGCTGCAGAGTGAAAATCTCATTCTGGAAACATCCCCCAGACTGTGGCTAAGCCATGTCTCCGCAATATCCTTTCTTTCAGGAGTGCTAGTTCTGCATGGTTCGCAGGAGAGCTTCTGTAAAGTTTGGAAGGTAGGAGATGAGATACTGGCAGAAGTAAAGCTGTGAGTACCGGGCGTGAGTCGTGCATCGGTAGCTCAGATGGTAGAGTACTTGCCCGCGAAAGGCAAAGGTCCCGAGTTCGAGTCTCGGTCGGGCACACAGTATTAATCTGCCAGGAAGTTTCATATCAGCGCACACTGTGTTGCAGAGTGAAAATCTCATTCTGGAATCTGGAATCATGAAAGAAGGTTGTATGGGTGGATGAGGCCTGAAGACACTGGAAGGTTTCAGATATATAATGATAAGACACAGATTTAGGAACCAGGTTTTAAACTGTAAGACACTTCCAGAGGTAGAGGTGGACTGAGAGCACAATTTATTTGTTATGAACTGTAGACTAATACTGAAGAAACGGCAATAAGGTAGGAATTTAATGAGATGGGACCTTGATAAAATGAAAGAACCAGAGGTTGTAGAGAGTTTTAGAGAGAGCATTAGGGAACGATTGACAAGACTGGAGCAAAGTAATACAGTGGAAGAAGAATGGGTAGCTTTGAGAGATGAAATAGTGAAGGCAGCAGAGGATGAAGTAGGTAAAAAGATGAGGGCTATTAGAAATCCTTGGGTAACAGAAGAGATACTAAATTTAAATGATGAAAGGAGGAAATATAAAAATGCAGTAAATGAAGCAGGCAAAAAGGGATACAAAAGTCTAAAAATGAGATCGACAGAAAGTGCAAAATGGCGAAGCGGGGATGGCTAGAGGACAAATGTAAGGACATAGAGGCATATCTCACTAGGGAAATTAAAGAGACCTTTGTAGAAAAGAGAACCACTTGTAGGAATATTAAGAGCTCAGATGGCAAATTAGTTCTAAGCAAAGAAGGGAAAGCAAAAAGGTGGAATGAGTTTACAGAGGGTCTATATAAGGGTGATGTACTGTAGGGCAACATTATGGAAATGAAAGAGCATGTAGATGAAGATGAAATGGGAGATATGATACTGCGTGAAGAAGTTGACAGAGCACTGAAAGACCTGAGTCGAAACAAGGCCCCACGAGTACACAACATTGCATTAGAACTTCTGATAGCCTTGGGAGAGCCAGCTATAAACTCTACCATGTGGTGAGCAAGATGTATGAGACAGGCAAAATACCCTCAGACTTCATGAAGAATATAATAATTCCAATCCCAAAGAAAGCAGGTGTTGACAGTTGTGAAAATTACTGAACTATCAGTTTAATAAGTCACGGCTGCAAAATACTAACGTGAATTCTTTACAGATGAATGGAAAAACTGGTAGAAGCTGACCTTCAGAAAGATCAGTTTGGACTATGTAGAAATGCTGGAACACGTGAAGCAGTACTGACCCTACATTTCTAGCATTTGTAGACTTGGAGATAGCTTTTGACAATGTTGACTGGAATACTCTCTTTCAATTTCTGAAGGTGGCAGGGGTCAAATACAGGGAGGGAAAGGCTATTTATAATTTGTACAGAAACCAGATGGCAGTTATAAGAGTCGAGGGGCATGAAAGGGAAGCAGTGGTTGGGAAGGGGGTGAGACATGGTTGTAGCCTATTCCAAATGTTATTCAATCTGTATATTGAGCAAGCAGTAAAGGAAACAAAAAGAAAAATTTGGGGTAGTAATTAAAATCCACGGAGAAGAAATTAAAGGTTTTAGGTTTCCCAACGACATTGTAATTCTGCCAGAGACAGCAAAGGACCTGCAAGAGCAGCTTAACGGAATGGACAGTGTCTTGAAAGGACAATATAAGAAGAACATCAACAAAACCAAAATAAGTATAAAAGAATGTATTCTAATTAAATCAGGTGATGCTGAGGGAATTAGAGTACAAAATGAGACACTTAAAGTAGTAGATGAGTTCTGCTATTTGGGGAGCAAAATAACTGATGGTTGTCAAAGTAGAGAGGATATAAAATGTAGACTGGCAATGGCGAGGAAAGCGTTTCTGAAGGAGAGGAATTTATTAACATCAAGTATAAATTTAAGCGTCAGGCAATCTTTCCTGAAAGTATTTGTGTGGAGTGTAGCCATGTATGGAAGTGAAACATGGATGATAAATAGTTTAGAGAAGAAGAGAAGCTTTTGAAATGTGGTGCTACAGAAGAATGCTGAAGATTAGATGGGTAGATCACATAACTAATGAGGAAGTACTGAGTAGAACTGGGGAGAATATGAATTTGCGGTGCAACTTGAATAGAAGAAGGGATTGGTTGGTAGGACACATTCTGAGGCATCAAGGGATCGCCAATTTAGTGTTGGAGGGCAGAGTGGAGGGGAAAAATTATAGGGGGAGACCAAGAGATGAATACATTAAGCAGATTCAGAAGGATATAGGGTGCAGTAGTTACTTGGAGATGAAAAAGCTTGCACAGGATAGAGTAGCATGGAGAACTGCAT
This sequence comes from Schistocerca piceifrons, assembly GCF_021461385.2. NCBI lineage: Eukaryota > Metazoa > Arthropoda > Insecta > Orthoptera > Acrididae > Schistocerca > Schistocerca piceifrons. The sequence continues at coordinate 744,588,443 of NC_060139.1, forward strand.
CAAACCAGTCTCTGGCCGGAAGACCACAACACAACACGAGTTAAGTGAAAACGTAGGTTGTTCAGTCAATAAAGTAACATTGGAGAATAGAAATCACAATACCTGATTCTAAATTAGGACAAATGAAGCGACTTCTGACAACAAGAAAAAGTGCAGGAGGGGAAAGTGAATGGTAGGGGGGCAGCTGTGAGCAACAATGAGATCCAGAGTGAGTGTAAGATTGTGTAACTAAGAGCAGCAAGCTGGGACTACTTTCTGGACCACAATGAGTACATACATCCACACAAAAACAATTCACACATCTGTCTCCGACAGCCAAGTGTTCTTGTGTGAGAGTTGTGTTTGTGTGAATACATTTGTAAGTTGTTTACTTCCGAGGAATGTCTTTCGGCTGAAAGCTTACTTGTTTAGCAGTCTTTCTGATGTCCCTGTCTGCAACTCAGCATCTCCACTATATGGTGGGTAGCAGTCTATCCTTTTCATAACACTGTCATTATTCTATCCTGGATTTTCCATTGTAATATTAAAAATAAATTTTACATGCATACACAACACATGGTGTAAAATAACTTACAAGGGCAAAAATACAATAAGACAGACTGATGGAAAAAATAGTATTATACTAAAGGTATAAAAAGAATGAGAAAGATGAATGCATTGTTGCAACGTAGCTGCAACAAGCTGGTATAAGCCTCACAATGAGAGACTCAGAAAGTAATTATGAGTGCCTTGTCAAATCTGTTTAATGCTGTAAACTTTCATCATCAGCTTAATGTGTGAAGTTAGAAAACAGCCCTCATTTTAGCAACACATTCAAGGATTTCTGAGACATGGTCTTATAGCATAAGTGCACTATTCACGGAGGTGGGCCAGATCCAGAATGAATCTGTGTAGAAGACTGATGGCTGTGGGCTGGTACATTGGCCAGCCTGAGTGTGGATTTTTGGTGGTTTCCCAGACTCAATTAGGCAAATACTCGGCTGGTACATAACTTCCACCTCAGAGAATATGAAACACAAACAGTTAAAATACAATAATACGTAGAACAAAACATGATTCACAGACAGATACTGCACGACTTCCCTTCCTTAGGCTACCTTGACAAATGTGATGTCAGGAAGGATATCTGGCACAAAGTTAAATTTAAAAAAAAGATTAAAAATTTGCCAGATTCTGAAAACCAGGCCCCATACTTGACAGGGTAAATGCTAGGGGAAAGAAAGAAGAGATATATAAGGATTTCTGAAAGCATTTAAGTGCAAAATTACTGTCTTCAATAATCAGTTACCAATTTTTGTATGCAATTCCTTTTTGAGTTCTTCTATAGCACAATTTTTCTGCTGCAGTTCACGGCGCAAGTCTGCTTCAATGCGACGCTCCCGCTCTAGTTCGAGTTGTAGCTTTCCGACAGCATCCCACTGCATGGCTAAATCAGAACTCAGCTGCTCAACTTGCTGAGCATATCGTCTTTCTGCTGCTGCCCGTTCTTCTTGTACTTTTCGGCCCTGCTCTTGCAGAAGGTCACGTAGTTTCTCATGCTGGCGGTCCAGCTCCTCTTTCAACCTACGTACTTCCATTTCTGCCTGCAAAATCAAGATTGAAATTATTTAACTTGAATTAATAAAACTATATTGCACAATAAACAGAGTGGGGTAAGCTAAACTGCGAGAATCAGATGTGAACTAGCACTTCATTTTATTACGGCAGTATAGAGTGATACTAAATGTGAGCAAGAGCTCATTCAAATGGAAAAACGTGACACAAGACTATGCCTGGTTTTCATGATCTTGAATGGAATAAATTGAAACTACAATGCTCATCACTGACAAGCTAGTGTAGAAGGTGCTGGTAAACTTCGTAATATGAAAAAGTTATTGGAAGTTTGTGCATTCCACTTGTCATTTGTACATTCATCCTGCTTATGGTTCTTCCTCTGTATGTAAATGGGACCACATTGTTCAGAGAATTCCACCTACAAATGGCCCATTTCAACATCCTACAAGGCAAATTAATGTAACATCCATAACTTATACTTGTTATGCTTTGCTGGCTGTTTAAAAATTTCAATGAGTTGTGATACATTTTTGTATTTTTAAAATTTTCAGTAATTTATGACTGGCATTCAAAACATAATTTGTATGAAATAAGACAGCTGTGTTCAGCCATTCAAGAATACTAAATTCTTTGTTGGTTTATGAGTGTCACCTGAAATATGTTTGTACTAAATTTATGACGGTGATCTACATTAATATATTTTACCAATCACTGCAGCAGTATATTATTTCACACAATACTGTAAGGAGTTGAACTCCCATGGATAAAACAACTTCAAACTTCTGATTACTTTACAGATGAGTTACTGTGTTAACATCACATATTTAAGCGTGTAAGAGAGGAAAAGTTTAGAAAAGGTTTGAAATAATGTTTAGAGATTGTTGGAAGCCACCAAGTTCTCTCATTATGAAACACTGGATAAATACATTCTGGGTAATTGGCCTTCCAGTTTAAGCAGAAGCTAGGTTTTCATGCATCTCAATGCTTATGCCATCATAGTTCCTGCCCTATGTGTCATAAAATGATATTATTTTCAGGCACATTCGGTGGTATATGTGAATACTGCCTGCAAAACGTTTTGTGAATAGAGTCAGTAGTAACAAAGTAATAAACAAAAATGTTATGTCTGATGCAGCAATTTTACTGCATGAACAGTGAAAATGTATCAAGTGATGCAGTTGTTTCTTTCCTTCATTTTGTGGTGGATGTCAGTGAGGAAGAATTCCAAAAAAAGTTTGAAATTATATGTAAACTTTGTTGCAAGTCTCAAATACTGGATAAATATAGTTTGGGTATTTCCACAGGATGAGTTACGCTAGCTCCGGGCATATACACTTTTCCCATGTATAATAATTGTCTTACTGTGTTAAAACTTTAACGTAAGAGTATACCTCTTATTGAGTAGATTGTAACAGCATTTAAACTTTTTAAATTTGATAAATGCAAAATACTGAAAATCAAATTTGTTGTTCCTTGAAACAGTTAGACAGGCAGCCTGGAACTGGGATCTTGTGCCATGAAATGGGTTAGCCATTTAATAATACCAATATTTTTACAATATCTTAACACTCTTTGTCAAGTCATAAATCTAAAGTGTGATAAATTTTCAATAAAAAGATTCACAATCAGCACATGCTAGGCATTGAAGTTTGCATAGTAATCATAGCTCTTTCATTAAAGCATGTTTTTTCTTTCCGTTTTTTGTTTGTGGCATTCAGTATTACACGTCAGTGTTGGTACATGAGTTACCTTATTTGTATAACTTAAGAATATACATTCACTGATCTTAATTACAGCCAAAACTCAAAGAGAACACTGTTTCCAGGCCGGAGAGAATGGGCTCAAATTCATACAAAGCTTCTTTGACTTTGTTTCAACAACTGGAAGCTATTGCAAGTGTATATGCTGAGAGAACTATCCTGAGAAATGTACCTGTATATTCCCACAGACTCTCAAGAAGACTGATTTACAACACATCCATTCACCAGATTGTAAGTAGCATGCCAGTGGCAGAATCAGATACTCAGTACAGGTGAAGCACTGTGAGGGAAGAGTGTAGCATACAACACCCAGTCTCATTATCAACAAGTATGAAGTGTTGAGTGAAAGTGACAGTGAACCTGAGCCAGTACGATACACCTCTACTACTGAAAATCCTACTACATCCCATGTCAGATTCAAGCAGATGCAGTAATAGAGGGGCCTCTTAACTGTCCTTAGTTCAAACATGTTGCAAATAATGGTGGCCTCTAAAGAAATGGTAGCAAGGCATTAAGTGTAAAAGGCACCTATTGTATCCACCTGGGATCCAACCACCACACTCACAGACATGTACTGTGGGATATCACAGGAAAACAGTATTACAACAACAAAAGCACATTTAGTTGCTGTTAACTGTATCTGCCACAGCCGTCTCAGTAACATGAGGCACCAGCTTTGCTGCTAGCAGCACAAGAGTCACTGCAGTCAACAATGCCATCACGGGCTATGATTCTTCCTTCACAGCTCACGTGTCCGCTGAACATCATGACAGTAGCCATCAATGGGTGGCTATAATGGATGCTGCCTGGCCATTCTGCACCAGTTTCACTTCGAGAGTTGCTCCAGACCAAGTGACGACTGCATCCTGGCTAAGAGCTTCCGAATTGCTGGGACATCTCTTTTGGGCCGTCCTTGACCTCTACCACTCTCCACCAATGTGGCTGCACCAGTGCCACCATTCTAAGAACTCTCCAAGCACAAAGTCAGTGACTTAACAGAGTGCTGGAACCATGTAGTGTGGATTCGTGCCCAAATAACTGTGTTGTGTTCACTTAATGGGTATAAATAAAGTTAATTTATTCTTCCTAGCTCAAGTATCCCCTATAGGGGAAGGCTGCTTTGGCCACAATGCAAAACTTGGCAACAAGTAGTGGATTTCATCGCACCAGTGATTGTTAGATTTTGTCATACTGTGCTTGCTCTAACAGTGTAGGTATCAATCTCTGTGCACTACTAAAGTTGCTGTTTTTTTTCCTCTCTCTCATCACATATGTGGCTCTCACTTCAGTATGACCTCATTGCCTCCAACTGTATCAACAGAGTTGCTACATGCAACAGAACAATTAACTTGTCCAGATGTTACCCAGATGCCATTCCTGGTTTCTACTCGAGTCCTTCTTCTCATCATCAAGAGCTACACAAATGCTGTTGCTCCCAGTCAAGCCCAACAGCACTCTGCTGACATCTCACTGACACATCAAATTCTGGTCGAGCTTGTCAGCGTCATGCCGTTGTCCCTGGCCCTATCACTGCTGGCTCCTTTGATCCAGCCCTGTTGCTGCTCTGATGTCAGGTTGAGCATCTGTAGAGCTGTCTCCTCCTCCGCCTCCACTTGCAAGTTTCAATGAGTCACCTTCTGTCGGTGGGGCAGCTACCTATGCCAAAGTCACCTCAGCCACTGGCAAGGCCATCTCCTCTGATGGCAGAGCCACCTCCATTGCCAGGCCACATGTAACACCCTCTCAATGCAACTGTCATGTCCTCTATTCCTATGGTTTCATTTTCTGCATTGCTTCCTTAATCTATTTCTGCTTTTACATTTCGTACTGGATCATCCTTGGTCGAGCAATCCCTCCTGTTTCCTGTCCCTTCCGCTGGTCATATGGCAGGTTGTTCATAGAAGTTCCAGTGCAAAACACTGGGCCACACTTGGTCCAGTCGCTGTCATTGCATCTCAGCATTGGACATGTCTTTCTCGATGAAATTCCTGCCTGCCTGTTTGTTTTTCAAGTTCCCGATTGTGGCAGCCTTTCCTGGTGGCCGCATTAGCACCCCATTGAGTGCCTCACCGGCCCATCAGCTTTGTCATGCCACAGGCAGCTGCCTTTGGTTGAGCGTCACCTCTCACCATCTGCCGCCACCAGCTCACCGGTCTCACGACGCCTCCTCTTGGTGGTTGCTGCATCACCTCTGAGTTGGCTTCGCCACCCCTCTTTAAGGGGGATGGATATTGTATCCACCTGAGATCCAACTGCCACATACACAGGTGAGTGCTGCAGGCTGCCGCGTCTTTGGTTACTTGCAACACCACTGCTGGAGATCGCAGTAAAATAGTAAGGTAGTAACCTAAGTGCACTGAGTTGCTGTCAAGCACATCTCTGAAAGCTGCCATAGTAACACACGGTGCCAGCTTTGCCACTAGCAGCATGTTCGTCACTGCAACCAAAGCTGTAATCGCAGGCACCGATTCTTCCTCCAAAGGTCATTTGCGTGCTGAATTTCATGGCAGTATCCTTCTGCCAGGGGATTATAAAGGATGCTGCCTGGCCATTCTTCACCAGTTTCACATTGGGAGTCACTCCAGGTCAAGCACCGACTTCATCCAGCTGGTCTCACAATTGGAGCTCACTTTGTCCCAGTGCAGTCTTTTGCTCTGAGCCACGTCTGAGTGTTCACTCTGCTTCTTGTCTGAGTTCTCCACATTGGGCCCAATGTCAGCCCACCTGCGACCAATTAACATGCATCTCAGCATTGCTACTGGGTTATGCTCAAGGCTTTCACAACCTTTATGATGGACCGCATCTCACTGCATTGTCTGCAGCAGCCTAGCTATCTCTGAACAACTATGAACTTCATCTTGCTGGGACCTCTCTTCTGGACTGTCCTTGTGCTCTTCTGCTCTCCACCAGTATAGCAACACCAATGTCGCTTTTGTAAAACCTCTCCAAGGGCAACATCAGTGACTATTGGTGTGTTGGAACCCAGTGGTGCAGATTCAAATCCAAAAACTGCCTTGTTGTATTCAGGTTACAAGTTTAAATAAAATTTGTTTATTCTTTTTTACATGCTGCACATTAATTGGAATGGCTCCTTCAGCCACCATATAAAAGTACCCCTAAGAGAATTGGTAACAAGCGCTGGCAAGGAAAACCACTTACACTAACAAGGGAAGTATCCCAGTTTGAATGGATAAAACTGAGTACAAATACGTTTACAGTATGAAGTTGTACCTGTTCTACTACCCAAGGGGTTATTCATCTGTAAAACCCCACAGCTGTGTACAATCAATGTTTGAAGCATAATGAATCCAAAGATCAGAGAAGCACAAGTCACTGATGAAATAATATCATGTAACTGACAGTTATGACCAGCAGAGCCACGAAAGAGCTAAATGAGGTATTATCTGGCAAAAAGCTACACAAAATTTGCTGTTGTTGTTGTTGTGGTCTTCAGTCCAGAGACTGGTTTGATGCAGCTCTCCATGCTACTCTATCCTGTGCAAGCTTCTTCATCTCCCAGTACCTACTGCAATCTACATCTTTCTGATCTGCTTAGTGTAATCATCTCTTGGTCTCCCTATATGATTTTTACCCTCCACACTGCCCTCCAATACTAAATTGGTGATCCCTTCATGCCTCATAACATGTCCTACCAACCGATCCCTTCCTCTAGTCAAGTTGTACCACAAATTTCCCTTCTCCCCAATTCTATTCAGTACCTCCTCATTAGTTATGTGATCTACCCATCTAACCTTCAGCATTCTTCTGTAGCACCACATTACAAAAGCTTCTCTTCTTGTCCAAACTATTTATCGTCCATGTTTCACTTCCATACATGGCTACACTCCATACAAATACTTTCAGAAACGACTTCGTGAAACTTAAATCTATATTTGACGTTAGCAAATTTCTCTTCTTCAGAAATGCTTTTTTTGCCATTGCCAGTCTACCTTTTATATCCTCTCTACTTCGACCATCATAAGTTGGTTTGCTCCCCAAATAGCAAAACTCATTTACTACTTCAAGTATCTCATTTTGTAATCTAATTCCCTCAACATTATCTGACCTAATTCGACTACATTCCATTATGCTTGTATTGCTTTTGTTGATGTTCATCTTATATCCTCCTTTCAAGACACTGTCCATTCCGTTCAACTGCTCTTCCAGGTCCTTTGGTGTCTCTGACAGAATTGCAGTCTCATCGGCAAACCTCAAAGTTTTTATTTCTTCTCGATGGATTTTAATTCCTACCCCAATTTTTTTTTTTTGTTTCCTTTACTGCTTGCTCAATATACAGATTGAATAACATCAGGCATAGGCTACAACCCTGCCTCACTCCCTTCCCAACCACTGCTTCCCTTTCACGCCCCTCGACTCTTATAACTGCCATCTGGTTTCTGTACAAATTGTACATAACCTTTTGCTCCTTGTATTTTACCCCTGCCACCTTCAGAATTTGAAAGAGAGTATTCCAGTCAATATTTCAAAAGCTTTCTCTAAGTCTACAAATGCTAGAAATGTAGGTTTGCCTTTCATTAATCTATCTTCTAAGGTAAGTCGTAGGGTCAGTATTGCCTCACGTGTTCCAAAATTTCTACAGAATCCAAACTGATCTTCCCCGAGATCGGCTTCTACCAGTTTTTCCATTCGTCTGTAAGGAATTCACGTTAGTATTGTGCAGCCGTGACCTATTAAACTGATAGTTCGGTAATTTTCACACCTGTCAACACCTACTTTCTTTGGGATTGGAATTATTATATTCTTCTTGAAGTATGAGGGTATTTTGCCTGTCTCATACCTCTTGCTCACCAAATGGTAGAGTTTTGCCAGGGCTGGTTATCCCAAGATTATCAGTAGTTCTAATGGAATGTTGTCTACTCCCGGGGCCTTGTTTCAACTAAGGTCTTTCAGTGCTCTGTCAAAATCTCCACGCAGTATCATATCTCCCATTTCCGCTTCATCTACAATCCTCTTCCATTTCCATAATATTGTCCTCAAGTACATCGCCCTTGTATAGACCCTCCATATACTCCTTCCACCATTCTGCTTTCCCTTCTTTGCTTAGAACTGGGTTTCCATCTGAGCTCTTGAAATTCCTACAAGTGGTTCTCTTTCCTCCAAAGGTCTCTTTAATTTTCCTGTAGGCAGTATCTATATTACCCCTAGTGAGATATGCCTCTACATCCTTACATTTGTCCTCTAGCCTTCCTGCTTAGCCATTTTGCACCTCCTGTCGATCTCATTTTTGAGATGTTTGTGATCCTTTTTGTTTGCTTCATTTACTGCATTTTTGTATTTTCTCCTTTCATCAGATAAATTCAGTATCTCTTCTGTTACCCAAGGATTTCTATTAGCCCTCGTCTTTTTATCTACTTGATCCTCTACTGCCTTCAGTATTTCATCTATCAAAGCTACCCATTCTTCTTCTACTGTATTTCTTTCCCTCCATTCTTGTCAATCGTTCCCTAACACTCTCCCTGAAACTCTCTACAACCTCTGGTTATGTCAGTTTATCCACGTCCCATCTCCTTAAATTCCAACTTTTTTGCAGTTTCTTCAGTTTTCATCTACAGTTCATAACCAGTAGATTGTGGTCACAGTTCACATCTGCCCCTGGAAATGTCTTGCAATTCAAAACCTTGTTCCTAAATCTCTGTCTTACCATTATACACTCCTGGAAATTGAAATAAGAACACCGTGAATTCATTGTCCCAGGAAGGGGAAACTTTATTGACACATTCCTGGGGTCAGATACATCACATGATCACACTGACAGAACCACAGGCACATAGACACAGGCAACAGAGCATGCACAATGTCGGCACTAGTACAGTGTATATCCACCTTTTGCAGCAATGCAGGCTGCTATTCTCCCATGGAGACGATCGTAGAGATGCTGGATGTAGTCGTGTGGAACGGCTTGCCATGCCATTTCCACCTGGCGCCTCAGTTGGACCAGCGTTCGTGCTGGACGTGCAGACCGCGTGAGACGACGCTTCATCCAGTCCCAAACATGCTCAATGGGGGACAGATCCGGAGATCTTGCTGGCCAGGGTAGTTGACTTACACCTTCTAGAGCACGTTGGGTGGCACGGGATACATGCGGACGTGCATTGTCCTGTTGGAACAGCAAGTTCCCTTGCCGGTCTAGGAATGGTAGAACGATGGGTTCGATGACAGTTTGGATGTACCGTGCACTATTCAGTGTCCCCTCGACGATCACCAGTGGTGTACGGCCAGTGTAGGAGATCGCTCCCCACACCATGATGCCGGGTGTTGGCCCTGTGTGCCTCGGTCGTATGCAGTCCTGATTGTGGCGCTCACCTGCACGGCGCCAAACACGCATACGACCATCATTGGCACCAAGGCAGAAGCGACTCTCATCGCTGAAGACGACACGTCTCCATTCGTCCCTCCATTCACGCCTGTCGCGACACCACTGGAGGCGGGCTGCACGATGTTGGGGCATGAGCGGAAGACGGCCTAACGGTGTGCGGGACCGTAGCCCAGCTTCATGGAGACGGTTGCGAATGGTCCTCGCCGATACCCCAGGAGCAACAGTGTCCCTAATTTGCTGGGAAGTGGCGGTGCGGTCCCCTACGGCACTGCGTAGGATCCTACGGTCTTGGCGTGCATCCGTGCGTCGCTGCAGTCCGGTCCCTGGTCGACGGGCACGTGCACCTTCCGCCGACCACTGGCGACAACATCGATGTACTGTGGAGACCTCACGCCCCACGTGTTGAGCAATTCGGCGGTACGTCCACCTGGCCTCCCGCATGCCCACTATACGCCCTCGCTCAAAGTCCGTCAACTGCACATACGGTTCACGTCCACGCTGTCGCGGCATGCTACCAGTGTTAAAGACTGCGATGGAGCTCCGTATGCCACGGCAAACTGGCTGACACTGACGGCGGCGGTGCACAAATGCTGCGCAGCTAGAGCCATTCGACGGCCAACACCGCGGTTCCTGGAGTGTCCGCTGTGCCGTGCGTGTGATCATTGCTTGTACAGCCCTCTCGCAGTGTCCGGAGCAAGTATGGTGGGTCTGACACACCGGTGTCAATGTGTTCTTTTTTCCATTTCCAGGAGTGTATAATCTATCTGAAACCTTCCAGTATCTCCAGGCTTCTTTGATGTATACAATCTTCTTTCATGATTCTTGAACCAAGTGTTAGCTATTATTAAGTTATGCTCTGTGCAGAATTCTACCAGGCGGTTTCCTCTTTCATTTCTTACCTCCATTCCATATTCACCTACTACGTTTCCTTCTCTTCCTTTTCCTACTATCAAATTCCAGTCACCCATGACTATTAAATTTTCGCCTCCCTTCACTATCTCTTCCTTTTCCTACTATCAAATTCCAGTCACCAATGACTATTAAATTTTCGCATCCCTTCACTATCTGAATAATTTCTTTTATCTAATCAGACATTTCATCATTCTCTTTGGCATCTGCAGAGCAAGTTGGCATATAAACTTGTACTACTGTGGTAGGCGTGGGCTTTGTTTCTATCTAGGCCACATTAATGCATTCACTATGCTGCTTGTAGTAGCTTACCTGCACTCCTATTTTTTTTTATTCATTATTAAAGCTACTCCAGCATTACCCCTATTTGAATTTGTATTTATAACCCTGTATTCACCTGACCAGAAGTCTTGTTCCTCCTGCCACTGACTTCACTAATTCCCACTATATCCAACTCTAACCTACGCATTTCCCTTTATAAATTTTCTAATCTACCTGCCCAATTAAGGGATCTGAAATTCCACGCTCCGATCCGTAGAACGCGTTTTCTTTCTCCTGATAACGACGTCCTCCTGAGTAGTCCCCACCCGGAGATCCAAATGGGGGACGATTTTATCTCAGGAATATTTTACCCAAGAGGACGCCACCATCATTTAACCATACAGTAAAGCTGTATGCCCTCGGCAAAAATTACGGCTGTAGTTTCCCCTTGCTTTCAGCTGTTCGCAGACCAGCACAGCAAGGCTGTTTTGGTTAATGTTACAAGGCCAGATCAGTCAATCACCCAGACTGTTGCCCCTGCAACTACTGAAAAGGCTGCTGCCCCTCTTCAGGAACCACATGTTTGTTTGGCCTCTCAACAGATACCCCTCTGTTGTGGTTGCACCTGGGGTACAGCTATCTGTATCGCTGAGGCACGCAAGCCTTCTCACCAACGGCAAGGTCCATGGTTCATGGGGGGTGGGGGTTGACATTTGCTATAAACAATATAATATAGTTCCACATGCTGTATATACCTGTCCACATTTTGCAAACTAGGAAATGCTGTGTTGTGGAATGTTCTTCATTTATTCATCATCAAAGTGCAAATGTAGAGTTTCAATAAAATGATTAAAACACAATGAAATGTAACAGTATGCATACTTAACAAAGGCAACATGCGGACATGCTACACTGTCTTCAGTGTATCCTCACTGCAATAGTATAACATCAAAAGCCACAGTGACCACACTATCAAATGATGTGACATGAATATCATCTTTGTATGTGGACCTTTGTCACATGTATGTTATTATAGGTCTATACCTCATTGCAGAAAGATGGTTGTAAGTTACAGAGCGAAGGCAGATGACAATATGATCTGTGGTTTGTCAGTTCACAGGTGTACAAAATCAACAAGACATATGCAACAGAGTTTGTACTGTCAAAAGAAATATACATCCAGAGGTTGGCAGTATTTAGTTGTCTTTGGTGGCAGTATCTATAACGTAATATTCTTCTTGGGAAAACATTCTTCTATCACATTGCAATCTTTGTGCCCAAACCATGAATCAGAAAATAATACAGCATTCTCACCAACGTGTTCTCAAAGGACCAAACTAAAAAAGCTTTTCATGTGCTCTTTGGTCAGTTTTCCACTTTTGCTCGTTTCAATATGGTTGGCCTATGGACATGCTGCTGCTAGTTTCTTTGCAACCTGTGGATGAAATCTCCCCTGTGTTTCCTGCACCAACCATTGACACAGGCACATCCATTGTGTAACTGTGCATGGCAGGATGAACGGATTATATCACACCAGCTGTTGATTTTTCACCTCTGGCCACCATTCCATATGTGTGCCATAACACTAGAGCTGTCAATAGGACAACTTTGTTCTGTAGAAAAATTTTAGCCCCTCTTTTTCTTTTAACTGTTTTAGGAGGTGGATGAGACTCCATGACTTTTAATATTTCTTGGCCTAGTTGATTTTGAAATAAAAGTCAACATAACAATTCTATACTTTCTGGGAAGAAATTAAAAAAGAAAAAAAAAAGAAAGCCTAGAACCACTGATGTGACATTTTTGTCCCTTTGAATAAATTAGACATTGCTGATTGCTGTACATTGTTGGTAGCCTTTATTGCATCTGCTACTATAATGCAGATATGAAACTATGTGTGGCATCATTCACAGGATAAAGCTTGATGCAAATAAAACAAACAGGCAGTGTGAAGTAGAGCAGCAGGACTCAGTCTCACAGATGACTGGAGAAATTGAATCTGAAGGAGAACGTGAAGACAGTATTTCAGCTGATTCTGAGTGGGATGCAAAAGAAAGAACAGCAGGGAGCTCAGGTGAGTCAGAGGGCAGTGATTAACATTCTAATGAATCATAGTAAGAAATAAAATATTTGAGATTGTATGTTTTTTAAGCTTCCTGGCAGATTAAAACTGTGTGCCAGACCGAGATCCGAACTCGAGACCTTCGTCTTTCATGGGCAAGTGTTCTACCAACTGAGCTTATTTTATTGGTGACTCTCTTCTCAAACTTTTTCATAAATGCTCTGAAACAGAGGTGAGTACGGCATTACCGCTAGAGCGGCTTGATGCATTTCTTGCTTTTCCCTATAGTAGGAATGCCATTGAATATGAAGGAAGAGAAGTGAAACTTGTTTGGTCAGAGAAATAGGGAATACAGTTTTGCAAGTTTGCGATATCACATAATCACTTCATGGAAATTAGAAGGGTCCAGCTGACACAGTTGAAGAGACTAAGTAACAATAAGTTTGCTCTTACATCAGATGTATGGAAGAGGGTCACAGTAAAATGTCAAAACATGTACATTGCTTTTCCATATATTTCTGTTGATGAGCAATAAGCCTAGTTCCCATACACGTGTGATGCCAGGTTACTCATTTCATGTCTTCAAAACCCATCAAGTTGAATGGGTGTCAAAAAGATTCCAAATACATGTGTTAAATGCTTTCCCATGTCTGTGTAAAGATGAAACTTATCCTGGTGGTGAATGTCTTACGGATTTTGTAGTGATGAAACTTGTATACCCACATCTAAATAAAGCAAGAAATTTTAAGCGTAAAAACATCTTCACATCACTTTCACTAGCATGATATCTGAAAACAAACCAGACTAGCTTCTTAAGTACAATAAACAAAATTAGAAGGGAAGAGTCTAAGTGCATGAAGAAAGCTACCAAACTGCAACTTACAAAAACAGTAACCGTCCCCGCAGATCAGAAAGCTTGATTTACAGCCAATAATGATATGCAGGCATCTAAAAGGGACACATTTACTTAGACAGACTGTATAATGTTTAACGTTACATAATGTGTGGTTTTGGAAATCAAACTTATGCAAACACAAATAGTTTATTTTTATATTTACCCAGAAATGTTTCAACACCAATGTGTCATCTTGCGTGAGTCAATTTCTTTTTTATTTTTATTCCTGTAAAGGCCTAAGAAATAGGCCTAACAAAAACAATATTTGTAATTTGCTTAATTTTGTTTGGACACTTACCTTAAAATTACATTGCTAACTGAACTGTATTATTATACATCGATTTTAGTGCTTGTTTCCGGCGATTTTTTGACAGCATGTCATCTGCAAACTAGCCATGAAGAAAATTATTGCATTTTGTGGAGAGCTGTTTCGAGGGTACAGGTTATGTACGTTTCTGTACTTACACTTTCCATCCTGTTTCGTGTCCCTGGTTGGTGTCTCAATCAGCTGCTGTTTAGTGCATTGCTTTCACTCAGTTTATCACAAATTTCCACTCACTACTTCACCTCACATGCAGTTACACCAAATGTGGCGAAATGTGATCTGCACACACACTTCTGACGCCACACTGAATGAGAGGTGATATGTTATTGTCGTTGCTCACTTGTTCATCGTTGGTCTTGTGTTTGTTATGGTGCTCATTTTGAATGTGTGTGTGTGTGTGTGTGAGAGAGAGAGAAGAGAGAGAGAGAGAGAGAGAGAGAGAGAGAGAGAGAGAGAGAGAGGAACTTTTTATTTTTTTATGTTTCTTGTGGAGAGTCATTTTTGTATAGTTCACTGAGTGTTCCAAACAGTGTTCTGTTGCTCAGTGTTGTATTTTCATTCAGGACTCAATTTTCCTGTATTATTGCTTTTTGTATGTGGTAGTTCTCCTCTATTGTGAGTTTTTGATAGAGACTGTTGCTTTCTCTGAGGACCTTCAGGTTAGTCTCCATGTTTTTTGGGTGTTAGTTTTCTTGTATTAGATGGATTGCAAAAATGGAGTGTGTACTATCACTTCTTAAGGCTCTGAGGTGTTCAGAGTACCTCATTTTGAAATTTCTGCATGTTTGGCCTATGAAGACCGACTGACATGAACTGCAGGTTAACCGATATGTTCCAGATTTGGAGAATTTGTCAGGAGTGATGTTCTTAGGTCTTAGATGCTTCTGTACTGTATTATTTGTGGGGAATGATATTTGTAGCCATTGTTTCTACAATATGTTTCCCACCTTGTGTACATTTTTGTTACTGTATGTTAGTGTGTAATTTTGTTGTTCAGTTTGATTATCATTTGTGTGTTGTACTCATTCTCCCTGGCTATTTGGTGTATTGTATTTAGTTCCTGTGTGTAGTTGAGTTTGTCCAGTGGAGTTCTGTTGAGCCTGTGTAGCATGTGTCTGAAATTTTAGAGTTTGTGTTTTTGTGCGTGGTTGGAGTTGATGTGAATGGTTGTACGTGTGGCTGTAGGTTTCCTGAAAATTCCAAAATTATGTTTGTTGTTGATTTTGTGCATGGTAATGTCTAAGAAATTAAGCTTCAGTTCCTCTTCTGTCTCAATGGTGAATTTTATTTTTGGGTGAACTGTATTTATGTCACTGTGTAATTGTTTCATTCGGGTATCTGTTTCATCAATCAAGCAAATGATGTCATCTACATATCGGTATCAGTATATAATCTTGTTCTGTTTTGGATGTATTATTTCATTGAATATTTTGTTTTCAATGTGGTTTAGAAATATGTTTGCAAGTAGACCACTGATAGGTGAGCCCGTTGGTAGGCCATGTTTTTGCAAATAGAACTCTTTCTTGAAAGTGAAGTAGTTTTGTTCTGTTATAATCTTTAGGATGGCTTCTATTTCATCTATGTATGTAATTGTTATGTCCCCTTGATACTGCAGCTGTTTTTTTAACAATGCTGATTGTTTTTTCTACTGGCACATTTGTGTACATCGATGTGATGTCAAAAGATACCAGGATTGCTGTTGATGGTATGTTTAAATCTTTTATCTTTTCTATCAGTTCACTGGTATTTTTTAAGTTTCTGTTCTCTGTGAAAGTGTATAATTTCTGTAGCAATGTATGCAAGTGTCTAGCTAGATGGTAAGATGGTGCATTTTTGAAACTGATTACGGGCCTGATTGGACAGTTATTTTTATGTATCTTTGGTAAACTATTGAGGCTGGGTGCTTTGGGATTCTTTTGTGTCATGTATTTGGCCTGAGTTTCTGTGACGGTGACTCTGAGCGTTTTTAAGAGTTTTTTCAATGTTTCTTTGGTACCTTATGGTAGGATCATTGATTAACTTGATGATAGTGTTCCATTCTATGAATTCTTCTGTTTTCTTGATGTACTCTGCTGCCTTCATCAGTACAAGTGTATTCCCTTTGTCTGCTGTGGTGATGATTGCATTGTGTTTTTGGAATTTTTTGTTTAGTTTTATAGATATATTTTGCTCTGGTGTTTTTGTTTTTGAGATGCTGTGAGTCTTCTTCTCCTTTATTATGTGTTTCATCTCTTCTGCTACAAGTTCCCATGTCAAGTTGGCATTGAAATTTGGGTTCTCCAATTTTTCTTCTTGCTTTATTATGTATTCTGTTTCTGTGATCAGGTTTTCTATGATTTTGTGTGACAGGTTTGTGTTTATGTTTTGTGTTTAGGCCTCTTTTCAAGTAATTCTCTTTCTTGTTTTGTTAATTCTATGTCAGTTAAATTGACGAGTCTGCCATGGAACTGATGTTGGGTCCCTATTCTGTCTTCTTTATCTATTGTTGTGGCAGATCTCATGGGTTGATTCAGTTTCTTATTTTGTGTTTCTTTCTTTTTGTTCATTAGTGTTTCTGTGTAAGACCTGACTTCTTGAGTTATGTTATCAAAATGGGTTGGTGTTTCTAAGAGTTTGGCTAATTCAAGATGTGTTTTGTACAGTTGAAGATTAAGCTGCTGTTTTTTCGCATATAGGAAACGAATTTCTTCTTCTAACCAAATAATTTCTGCTATTCTTTTGGTTACTTGTACCGCAGGTGACTTGCTGTTTACATTGACTTTTACAAAACCAGGGGTTATGTTATTACTTTGACAGATTTTGTTAAACCTGAGGTTGAGGACAGTTTTATGCAGTTGTACCGTTATATTCTTGCATTTGTTGTAAAGCTTCATGGGAAATGCTTGGCTCGGAGTTGAGATACTCATTTTACTAAGGTTTGAAGCTCATCTTTTCTTTCTTCTGTGTTTGCGATTTTAAAACTGGGTGGTTTTGGAAATCAGCCTTATGCAAACACAATTAAGTTTATTTTTATATTTACCCAGACATGTTTCAACAAAATGAGCGCCATAATGAACACAAGACCAGTGATGAACAAGTGAGCAATGACAATAACATATCACCTCTCATTCAGTGTGTTGTCAGAAGTTTGTGTGCAGATCACATTTTGCCACATTTTGTGTAACTGCATGTGAGGTGAAGTAGTGAGTGGAAATTTGTGATAAACTGAGTGAAAGCAATGCACTAAACAGCAGCTGATTGAGACACCAACCAGGGACACGAAACAGGATGGAAAGTGTAAGTACAGAAACGTACATAACCTGTATCCTCGAAACAGCTCTCCACAAATACGCAATAATTTTCTTCATGGTTAGTTTGCAGATGACATGCTGTCAAAAAATCACCGAAAACGAACTCTAAAATCGATGTATAATAATACAATTCAGTTAGCAATGTAATTTTAAGGTGAGTGTCCAAACAAAACGAAGCAAATTACAAATATTGTATTTCTTAGGCCTACAGTAGTTAAATTATTACAAATATGATATTGTACGTTACAGGAATAATAAAAAAATTTGACTGATAGAAGATGACACATTGGTGTCAAAACATGTGTGGGTAAATATAAAAATAAACTAACTGTGTTTGCATAAGGCTGATTTCCAAAACCACCCAGTTTTTAAATTGCAAACACGGAAGAAAGAAAAGAGGAGCTTCAAACCTTAGTAAAATGAGTATTTACATATTGTGTATCAAAGTGTAGACCTCTATTAAATCGAGGTAACATAATGACTCTATATCGCATTTTCTTACTTACTTGTAGAAAATATCACTTTGTGTTGAAAACTTTTGGACTTTGCTGTATTTTTATAAAAGCATGATTTCGTTATGATACTGGAAGCAGTTTTGAAGTATTTGCATTTTAAGTTGATTTGGACCAAAATATGAAAAAAATCAATGTGTAAGAGTTAAAACAAAATAAGAGACCAGTGCAGTGACTATTTGTTGCAGAAACACTTAACCCCTAAAATAAAAAAGCAACTAAGAACAAACAGTAAATGTATCAACTAGAGACTGGACTTTTTGTCTAGACAGCATTTTCTGAAGGTTTGAAAAATCTGACAGATCTGGTATTACCCATGTTTGTGTCTTAAATGAACTTGTTTACATTGGCCACAAATGTTTCTGCTCTCTTTCTAATAATATGGTCTTCTTCAATCTGATTGCATACAATGACTGTAGTGATATGCCTCGACAAAATTTGTATTCTTCTTTGCAGCCCCTGATGAAATTCAAAGAAGCTTTAAAATTGTCCAGAGCAACTGTCCTAGCAGCTTCCACAGCCCACATTTGAATGTGCAAATAGTGGACTACTCGTTCATAGTCTCTAGCTTTGTCAAACTGTGCCCTGATAGTTTTTTTAAAGTCTAGTTCTATAGGACCAAATTGAGGAGCAAATCTCCATCATAGAATGAGTCAGTACATGAAATTACAACAGAAAAGTAATAGCAGATAAAATAAAATGTTCAATAATCCAAAAAACCGACAAGCCATAAGTTTGTGTAATTGCAATAAACAGTATAACACAGGGATCACCTTAATTTTTCAATGTACTCCACAACAGAATAGAACGAGTGACCCACGAGAAAACTCTTCAGTTTAGATTTGAAAGCACATGGATTACTGCTAAGATTTCTGAATTCTTGTGGTAGGTTACTGAAAATGGACACAGCAGTATCCTACATGCCTTTCTGCGCAAGAGTCAAGGAAGTGTGATCCAAACGCAGATTGGAATTTTGCATGGTATTAACTGTTAATGAGATATGACAGTAAAGTATATATGTATTGCGAGGCCAATGTAAGAATATCCGGACTAATGAACTGGGATTGGCGAGAAGTTCACGAATTTACACCACTTGTTGGCTGAACTACCTGTTTCTCAGCCAAAACTATCCTTTGAGAATGGGTGAGGTAACCCACAATACAATACTATACACCGTAAGCGAATAAAAATAAGCAAAGTAGACTACTTTTTGTGTCGAACTATCACTTACTTCAGATAGTGTTCTGATTGTGAAAATGGCAGCATTAAGTCTTTGGACAAGATCCTGAATGGGGGCTTTCCATAACAGTTTACTATCTATCTGAACACCTACAAATTTGAACTGTTCAGTTTTGCTAGTCATATGCCCATTCTGTGAAATTAAAGTGTCATGTTTTGTTGAATTATGTGTCAGAAACTGTAAACACAGTGCCAACATTGCATGCAACATCCTTTACTGTCATCAGCAAACAGAAATATTTTAGAATCACCTGTAATACTAGAGGGCATATCATTCATAAAAATAAGGAACGGGAGTGGCGCCAGCATTGACCCCCGGGGCACCCCCCATAACAGTACCCCTCACAGGCCCCACATCATAGCCACTCTCAATACTCAGGAGAATGACATTTTGGTTTCTGTTATTAAAGTAAGAGGTGAACCAATTGTGAGCTACTCCCCACATTCCATAATGGTCCAACTTTGAAGCAATATTTTGTGATCAACATAATCATATGCCTTAGTTAAATAAAAGAATAGGTGCCTAGTGTTCGAAACCTTTTGTTTAATCCATCCAGTACCTCACAGAGAAAAGAGGATATAGCATTTTCAATTGGTAAACCACTCCTAAATCCAAACTGCACATTTGACTGCACATAATGTGAAACAAATTGATCAATTATTCTTACATAGACAGCCTTTTCAATTATTCTTACATAAACAGCCTTTTCAAGAGCTTAAGCAAACACTAATGGCATAGAAATGGGTCTAAAATTGCCTACATTATCCCTTTCTCCCTTTTCATAAAGCAGTTTTATTACTGAGTACTTTAATCATTCAGGAAACTGACCACTCCTAAAGGAAATATTACAAATATGGCTGGGATAACATGTGCAGCACAGTACTTTAATACCCTGCTAGATACTTCATCATATCTATGTGAGTCATTAGTCTTCAGTGATTTAATTACTGAATCAATTTCCCCCTTGTCAGTGTCAAAGAGGAGTATTTTAGATATCAGTCTCGAAAAGGCATTTTCCACAAGAGTTATATGAATCCTCGTAGAGCCTAAGTTTTTATGTAATTCACAAGCAATGTTCAGAAAGAGATTGTTAAATACAGTACATATATCTGACTTATCAATAACAGAAACATTTTTCTATGTAGTGACTTTATATCATCAACCTTGTGCTGCTGACCAGACACCTCCATGACTGACCATATGGTTTTAATTTTATTCTGTGGATTAGCTGTTCAATTTGTGTACCACGTTGTCTTTGCCTTCCTAATAACATTTTAAGCACCTTACAGTACTATTTGTAATGGGTTACTGTAGCTCTATTGTGACTACTTCCAAAATTCTGATATAATTCTCACTTTATCCTGCATGACATCCTTATCCCACTAGTCAGACACCCAGGCGGTCTTTCACTGCAAGTACACTGTTTAGAATGTTCTAATGGAAAGCAACTTTCAAAAAGCATGAGAAACCTGTTAAAGAAAGCATTATATTTGTCATCTATGTTATTGGCACTATGAAAATCCTGTCACTTTTGCTCCTTAATGAGGTTTAAAAAACTCTCTACTGCAATTGGATAAGCTTTTCTACATAGTTCGTAATTTTATACAACATTTGTTTGAGACCAATAAGCTTTTAGTGTTAAAATTTGTGCATCATGCTCTGAAATGAGAAATGTCCTGCTCACTATCCTTCCCACATCTCCCACAGTGGTATTCTGCCGTCCACTGAACCTACACAATACACTCATCCATCCCTACCAAACCCCTGCTCCCAACCCCTTACCTCATGGTTCCTATCCCTGTAATAGATCTAGATGCAAGACCTGTCCCATACATCCTCCAACCACCACCTACCCCAGTCCGGTCACAAACATCACCTATCCCATCAAAGGCAGAGCTACCTGTGAAAGTCTTATGGTCTACAAGCTAAGCTGCAACCACTGTGCTAAGTGCTATGTAGGCATGACAACCAACAAGCTGTCTGTCTGCATGAATGGCCACAGGCAAACTGTGGCCAAGAAACAAGTGGACCACCCTGTTGCTGAACACGCTGCCGAACATAATATCCTTCATTTCACAGCCTGTACCATTTGGATGCTTCTCACCAACAGCAGCTTTTGTGAACTGCGTAGGTGGGAACTTTCCCTGTAACACATCCTACATTCCCATAACCCTCCTAGCCTTAACCTTCGTTAATCATTGTCCTCACCCATCCGGCTCCTTCCCTGTTCCCATTACAGCATTACACAGCCCTCTATTCCACCAATGCAACCAGTCTTTTTACTTCTCTCCTTTTCCACTACACCCCCTCTCTCCTCTGCCCTCAATTTAATCTCCCCACTGCACCTAGCTGCCCTACTCTCCGCCTCATCCCTGCACACTCCGACTAACAATACTTTACTGTCTTCCACCCCTACCTTGCTATCCCTCCCCCCTTCCTGCCCCACATTCCTCCTTACCCCCAACCAGTTGCCTCTCCCACCATGCACTGCTGCTTGCAGTCTGTCTCTGTTTGACAAAGGCCTTGTTGGCTGAAAGCTTACTTTCCGACAGTCTTTTTGTTGTGCCTATTGCAACTCAGTATCTCCGCTATATGGTGTGTAGCTATCAGCTGACAGCAGTGATCCCCTTTCCATTGACATATAGTGCTTCACAGCTGTGGGATCTGCGTGGTGTCTGTTCTTTGGAAGGAACAGACACTGTAAATTCATAAAATTGGTAAGCCTGACTGAGCAATGGATCCACTTTCTTCAGAGCAAATGCACAAAAGACGTCCGACCTCCTGTGGGAATTTCTGAGTAACAAACGGGAGTATAATGGACAGGGACTGTGGACAGGTGGTGCTCGGTGGGAGTGTGGATGGGCCGTGAGGCGTACCAAGGTAGTCCGTGCAGTTGCAATAATGCTGTGTCCTGGATGGCACAGTGGTTATCGCACCTGCCTAGTAAGCAGGAGATCCCGGCTTCGAATGCCAGTCCGGTACAAATTTTCGCTTGACACTGATGATTCTGCTTAATGTCCGATTGCATCTGACAGCAGTGATTGCCTTTCAATTTACATATAGTGTTTCACAACTGCAGGATCTGCATGGTGTCTGTTCTTTTGAAGGAACACACCACACAGTCATACATATATATATTGGCCTTTACAAATGTCTGCTTGTGTTTGTATATGTGCGGATGGATATGCGTGCCTGTGCGAGTGTATACCTGTCCTTTTTTCCCCCTAAGGTAAGTCTCTCCACTCCCGGGATTGGAATGACTCCTTACCCTCTCCCTTAAAACCCACATCCTTTCGTCTTTCCCTCTCTTTCCCTCTTTCCTGACGAAGCAACCGTTCGTTGTGAAAGCTTGAATTTTGTGTGTGTGTTTGTGTTTGTTTGTGTGTTTATCAACATGCCAACGCTTTATATATATATAAGATTTCTTTGTAGCTGTTCACCCAAATATTCTGATTTGGAATTTTGTAATAGTTCCTGGTATGTAGGTTCTTTTTTAATTTTTTTTATTTTTTTATTTGTACATACAGAAGCCTTTTTATTCTTAATTTAAATGACCACAATGTTTCGTCTATAAATTCTACTAAATTTGTCTTCGTCTATTATAACACTTTTCAGGTACAGGTGACTGATTTATGTTATGTTTTCCAGATACCCTAATTAACACCTGAATGGTAAAATAAATCATACGATATTGGCTGTTAATGTAATAGGAAATATATTATATCTGGCACGTAAGTACATTTCTTAAAGCATTCCCCATATACAGCACTGTGCTTCAGAACCTGGTGCAACCAAATCCTGCAATCTTCTTGTTAACTGAATGGAGACTGGACACTAGACTTCACATTTCCTCTTTAATTTACAGTACTGAACAGTCACAACATTTGTTTTTCTCGTAGATATGCCAGGCCACTTCAGTTAAAATTCCAGAAAGTTGATTTGTATGTTTGTCACAATGGGACATAAAAAAAGCTTACGCATAAAATATGTAAAACTCATTCTGGCTTAATATGGCACACTAATGACATCAAAAGTGAGACTCCTGAATTAGAATATATTAGACTACAATGGATCACCATTCATTGGACTTATTCGACAGACTGCACTGATATAAAAAACACACAAACCATCAAAATGAATAAATGATGACTACCGCCCTGTAATTATATTTGGGAGTCCTTAGGAAAACATTAAATAAAATATAACACAACACCAAGTGAAATCTAATACTCATATTAATATCCTCTAAACTGATCTGGTCATCTACCATGTAATTTAACCATTGTATGTAGACAGACTGTGAAGGCCGAAGTGAGACATTACATTTAAGGAACTGTATATTTAAGCCTTAAACCTGTTAAGAACCAGTCTGTAGGATATGTTGTAGAAGGAAGAAAATAACAGCCAATATTAATTTGGAACCACTCTGTCAGAAAGTGTATGAGCAGATACAAATCTTTTCTGAGATGACAAACTCTACAACAACACGTGATAACTAGAGCTGTAAAACTTTATATCTCCCTCCAAAGTTATTCAGTCCAACTCCACTACTAAATGCTTTGACACGGATGCCACAAGTTTCCCCAAGTGAAATTTCCTAATATTTCCCTGACTTCGAGACAAGTTGTAGCATTTTTCCCTAACAAATTTTGAGGTCTCAAGGGTAAGTTAAGATGTAAGTTGACAATACGTCTTTGCAGCTATGGTACAAGAAATGATAGTGCAAACAAGGACATATCTAAAAAAAAAACTTGCAAGCAGAAGGTGTTTCCTGATATGAGCAAAACTCTTAAGTACTTACATCAACATCTTTTGTAATGAACTGTTTTTAGATGGCGAAAGCACACCAAATGGTATGTGTGTTTCATTAAGACCGTTCATGTTATTTTATTTCAATAAAACAGAACACTTTTGGTGACAAAAATATGCATTTCCTTGGAGTCGCAGGACAGATTTAAAGTACCTTCACTGGTTTCAGAACTAACCTCAGAAAAAAGTTTGTCTCTTCAAAGAAGTGTATATAACAGGAAAGAAACGTGTAAAACACCACCACAGATGACTGCCACTGTGTTTTATAGGTATTGTGTGACGTTTCTTTTGAGAAATAGATGAATACATACCAGTGCCAGTGCCTGACACAACTGTCTTCTTCTTATTGCCCATACCTTCTAATATATAAACTACTTTTGAAGTGGCAAAATTTACTAGAACAAACAAAATATGTATAAAATGTTGGACTATACAACATACTTGCAGAGAGACAGTCACAATTCCCAAAATCCACCGCCCATAGCCTCTGGCCTGCTGAGGAGCACTGCAGTCCTGGGTCCGTGAACAAACCACAAGGATCTGCTGCATTAAACCATTCACAAGTAGTCCCAGGTTGTGGCCAAATCGGTGAGACTAGATTCTACGGGCGGGGCCTGCACATTAGTGGGAAATGAAGGGCTTCAGATCCGCAGGCCTGATCTATTAGAGATCCCTGCAGAAACGGTCTGAGGTTTTGGCCCGTCGTGGAAATCCACTCCTGTGGCCAGTTTTTCACGAATCACAGACAGTATGTTGATGAAATGAGACCATGGATTGATCAATCCATGCAACAGATGACTTGTTCAAATACTTTGAGCATCGATAATAAAGAGGATAGGTAGCAACTCAACATAAAGATGATTGCTGAGCCACAGACAGGCATGTAGAAAAGACAATCACACTCTCACAACTAAATTTTTAGCCATAGCTTTTACCAGAAAATGACAGCACACACATATTTACACAATCACTCAGACACAATTCATGCACACACGACCGCCATCTCCAGCCGCTGTGTCTACAGTCCCTGAGAAACAGATCCAAAGAAACCACACCTCATGCCTCCCTGCCTCTCTTTGGCAACTGCTAGGCTAGTGGCAAGAAGTGGTTGCAGCACTGACTGCAAGCTGAGGGGAGTTGTAGGAAGGGGAGAAATAGTAGTACTGAGGGAGTAGGAAGCCGCGCACATACTCACCTGCACCCAGCCAGCGACAATGCATGACACCTCAGTAAATGAACCATTTCATCTACTGAGACAAAAACGAGATTTTTTTCAAATTTTGCTGATATTTCCTTGATATGTTTGAAATTCCCTGATCTCCCTGATTTCTAGAGCCTGTGGCAACCCTGTTTGACTTAATAAGGCAGTTCAAACCAATATTTCCATCTCTCCCATATCACTACCCTGCGCTCTTTAAACTTTAAGACAGACAACAAACTGCTCTCATCTCAATGTCAATGAGTTAAAAAATTATAATTTAGATGTGCAAGATGCATAGTACATGGCAAAGGAACTGTATAACCATCAATTACAATTATAAAACACAGGGATGGCATTCCACTTCTAATCCCTATATGTTACACGAGCATCATTTTTCATAAAAAGGGAGCTACAAAAAAAAGAGGCATAACATGACTGCCATTAATTAAGTTATATTTTCCTTTTACAACACAGATGATTGAGAAAATATCCATACATTATTACTAAAAACTGCTAATAGTCAGTTTTTTTTAGTTTATATACACTGCGGAACAAAAGCTCTGTCTTTAAGATACTACTATTTTATTTGAGGAGCTATATCATGGCTCTGTGAAGCTGTTGTATCTGTTGTATTTTTCAGTTGTTTCGCTATGCCTCACTAGAGTTTCTCAATTAAAACTAAGGTCTGACCAGAATCTCTTTTGTTTTGAAATGCAAATATGTTGTAATAAACCAGTATTACAGACACAAGAAGGGACATTCACTAATTCACTAATAACAAATATCTATGCCCTAGAAGACATCACTGTTGATTCTTTCATGTGTTTCAAGGGTAATTTGTTAATGCAATTTAAAACATCAATATGCATCATACTAAAAGGAGTGATATGTGTCCATTGCGCAACTGGCAAGATGTATGCGAGGTGGTTGTACGTCATCTGCAGTCCTAATCATTGTGTGGAAGGGCATACCAATTTACTGCTTGCATGAAGCCAGAACAAACATTTAACCACCTTTGTAGAATGAGCTAGATAGGAGTTGTGACTCATCCCAGCAAGATGACAGTAATGCGTACTAATAAGTCTGGGTCTGCTTCTTGGGTGGCCTGCAGTGCACATACGGAGATGAGGAAAGATATCTTTGCATTCCTGGGAATTTTGGCACTAAATTAGCTATTCACCCACCATCCTCTAACAAAAACCAGTATGTATTCAAGGGGTAACAGAGAACCCTGGTCTCGGTTTAGGCTGATCAGCAAGCATAAGTTATCAGAAGGACCCATGCAGCAATGATGTTACAGTTTGGTTTCACAGTGGAAATTTGGTGAGTAGTGGTACATTTCTGGAAAGATGGCAAAGGTACTTTAATAACCTGCTGAATTGTGAGATACAGCCAGCAGAGGATATCTCTAATGATTGTGAGCAATGATTGGATGATGAACAGCCACTGGATGGCCTTGGGTTAGAGGACGTTAAAAAAGCTTTAAGGAAATTGGCACTGATAGCATTCCTGCAGAACTGCTAAAATGTGGAGGAGCAACATTAGAACAGTCTCTGTTTGAATTTATCATCCTCACATGGGAACAGGAAAGGATACCAGATGAATGGAATGAAGGAATATTATGTCCATACATAAAAAGGGGCGACCGAATGGAGTGTAGAAACCACCATGGAATCATCCTCCTGAACCTGGGGTACAAAGTGTTATCTAATATTATTTTTGATCGGCTACTTCCACAGGTGGATAAAGAAATTGGAATATACCAAAGCAGATATCGACGAGGAAGGTCAATAAGAGACCAGATTTTCAACCTGCGCCAAATTTTGGAGAAAACTGTTGAATATAGAATTGGAACACATCACCTCTTTATTGACTTTAAGGCTGCATATGCTGGCATCAATAGAAACCAGTTTCTCCATGCCTTACAGGATATGGGGATACATGGAAAGCTCCTGGGAATGATTAAAATGATGATGTCTGACATAAGAAGCTGCATTCGAGTTTGAGGAAATTACTCAGAACCCCTGGAAATAAAAAATGGGCTACATCAAGGAGATGCATCAGACGCTTATTACTTAACGTAGCACTCGAGAAGATGATTAGGAAAGCAAGCCTACAGACCAGGGGCACCATCTTCAACAAGTCAGTGCAGATTTTAGCATATGCAGATGATGTACACATCATAGCACGGACAGTACCAGCACTGAAAGAAGCTTTTACAGCCTTAAGTCAAGAAAGTAAGAAGATAGGTCTTATGATAAATGAAGATAATACTTAATACATGGGCTTTGGGAAAGTACACTCCTGGAAATGGAAAAAAGAGCACATTGACACCGGTGTGTCAGACCCACCATACTTGCTCCGGACACTGCGAGAGGGCTGTACAAGCAATGATCACACGCACGGCACAGCGGACACACCAGGAACCGCGGTGTTGGCCGTCGAATGGCGCTAGCTGCGCAGCATTTGTGCACCGCCGCCGTCAGTGTCAGCCAGTTTGCCGTGGCATACGGAGCTCCATTGCAGTCTTTAACACTGGTAGCACGCCGCGACAGCGTGGACGTGAACCGTATGTGCAGTTGATGGACTTTGAGCGAGGGCGTATAGTGGGCATGCGGGAAGCCGGGTGGAAGTACCGCCGAATTGCTCAACACGTGGGGCGTGAGGTCTCCACAGTACATCGATGTTGTCGCCAGTGGTCGGCGGAAGGTGCACGTGCCCGTCGACCTGGGACCAGACCGCAGCGACGCACGGATGCACGCCAAGACCGTAGGATCCTACGCAGTGCCGTAGGGGACCGCACCGCCACTTCCCAGCAAATTAGGGACACTGTTGCTCCTGGGGTATCGGCGAGGACCATTCGCAACCGTCTCCAATGAGCTGGGCTACGGTCCCGCACACCGTTAGGCCGTCTTCCGCTCACGCCCCAACATCGTGCAGCCCGCCTCCAGTGATGTCGCGACAGGCGTGAATGGAGGGACGAATGGAGACGTGTCGTCTTCAGCGATGAGAGTCGCTTCTGCCTTGGTGCCAATGATGGTCGTATGCGTGTTTGGCGCCGTGCAGGTGAGCGCCACAATCAGGACTGCATACGACCGAGGCACAAAGGGCCAACACCCGGCATCATGGTGTGGGGAGCGATCTCCTACACTGGCCGTACACCACTGGTGATCGTCGAGGGGACACTGAATAGTGCACGGTACATCCAAACCATCATCGAACCCATCGTTCTACCATTCCTAGACCGGCAAGGGAACTTGCTGTTCCAACAGGACAATGCACGTCCGCATGTATCCCGTGCCACCCAACGTGCTCTAGGAGGTGTAAGTCAACTACCCTGGCCAGCAAGATCTTCGGATCTGTCCCCCATTGAGCATGTTTGGGACTGGATGAAGCGTCGTCTCACGCGGTCTGCACGTCCAGCACGAACGCTGGTCCAACTGAGGCGCCAGGTGGAAATGGCATGGCAAGCCGTTCCACACGAGTACATCCAGCATCTCTACGATCGTCTCCATGGGAGAATAGCAGCCTGCATTGCTGCAAAAGGTGGATATACACTGTACTAGTGCCGACATTGTGCATGCTCTGTTGCCTGTGTCTATGTGCCTGTGGTTCTGTCAGTGTGATCATGTGATGTATCTGACCCCAGGAATGTGTCAATAAAGTTTCCCCTTCCTGGGACAATGAATTCACGGTGTTCTTATTTCAATTTCCAGGAGTGTATATCAACCCAACATGCCGTCAACTTTCAGTGCGAATGGATACACACTTGAAAGGGCTGGTAGCTTCAAGTATCTTGGTTCTACAGTCACCTGCATTAATGACATCTCAACTGAAATTAAGATTAGGCTGATATCAGTAAATAAGTCATATTTTGCCTTGAGTAATTTATTCTGGTCATGACTCCTCAGTCGCCCAACAAAATTCACTATTTATAAAACCATTATTAGACCAGTTCTCACTTATGCTTTGGAAACATGGCCCTTGACGGAAACCGATGCAAGGCTGCCTGATGGATATGAGAGGAAAGTTTTGAGGAGAATAACTGGTGCTGTGTATGACAGAGAACAATGAACGAAAAGGTACAGTGCAGAATTGTACACTATACAGGGTGTTACAAAAAGGTACGGCCAAACTTTCAGGAAACATTCCTCACACAAAGAAAGAAAATATGTTATGTGGACATGTGTCCGGAAACACTTACTTTCCATGTTAGAGCTCATTTTATTACTTCTCTTCAAATCTCATTAATCATGGAATGGAAACACACAGGAACAGAACGTACCAGTGTGACTTCAAACACTTTGTTACAGGAAATGTTCAAAATGTCCTCCGTTAGCGAGGATACATGCATCCACCCTCCGTCGCATGGAATCCCTGATGCGCTGATGCAGTCCAGGAGAATGGCGTATTGTATCACAGCCGTCCACAATACGAGCACGAAGAGTCTCTACATTTGGTACCGGGTTGCGTAGACAAGAGCTTTCAAATGCCCCCATAAATGAAAGTCAAGAGGGCTGAGGTCAGGAGAGCGTGGAGGCCATGGAATTGGTCTGCCTCTACCAATCCATCGGTCACCGAATCTGTTATTGAGAAGCGTACGAACACTTCGACTGAAATGTGCAGGAGCTCCATGGTGCATGAACCACATGTTGTGTCATACTTGTAAAGGCACATGTTCTAGCAGCACAGGTAGAGTATCCCGTATGAAATCATGATAACGTGCTCCATTGAGCATAGGTGGAAGAACATGGGGCCCAATCAAGACATCACCAACAATGCCTGCCCAAATGTTCACAGAAAATCTGTGTTGATGAGGTGATTGCACAATTGCGTGCAGATTCTCATCAGCCCACACATGCAGAGTGTGAAAATTTACAATTTATTCACGTTGGAATGAAGCCTCATCCGTAAAGAAAACATTTGCACTGAAATGAGGATTGACACATTGTTGGATGAACCATTCGCATAAGTGTACCCATGGAGGCCAATCAGCTGCTGATAGTGTCTGCACACGTTGTACATGGTACAGAAACATCTGGTTCTCCCGTAGCACTCTCCATACAGTGACGTGGTCAACGTTACCTTGTAAAGCAGCAACTTCTCTGACGCTGACATTAGGAATATCGTCAACTGCACGAAGAATTGCCTCGTCCATTGCAGGTGTCCTCGTCGTTCTAGGTCTTCCCCAGTCATGAGTCATAGGCTGGAATGTTCCGTGCCCCCTAAGACGCCGATCAATTGCTTCGAACGTCTTCCTGTCGGGTACACCTTCGTTCTGGAAATCTGTCTCGATACAAATGTACTGCGCCACGGCTATTGCCCTGTGCTAATCCATACATCAAATGGGCGTCTGCCAACTCCGCATTTGTAAACATTGCACTGACTGCAAAACCACGTTCGTGATGAACACTAACCTGTTGATGCTATGTACTGATGTGCTTCATGCTAGTACTGTAGAGCAATGAGTCGCATGTCAACACAAGCACCGAAGTCAACATTACCTTCCTTCAATTGCACCAACTGGCGGTGAATCGAGGAAGTACAGTACATACTGATGACACTAAAATGAGCTCTAACATGGAAATTAAGCATTTCCGGACACATGTCCACATAACATCTTTTCTTTATTTGTGTGTGAGGAATGTTTCCTGAAAGTTTGGCCATACCTTTTTGTAACACCCTGTATATGCTGATGCTCCTGTAACAAAAATCATATGATGAGGAAGGATAAGACGGGCAGGTCATTTGGCAAGAATGGAGGAGTCTGAGGTGATAACGAGGATTCTCTTTGGTAATCCAGGAGGACAAAGAGGGCAAGGTCAACCTTGAGCAAGATGGCTGGATGGAGTGGAAGCAGACCTACAGAAGCTCGTATGCAGAAACTGGACGAGAGTAGCATGTGACTTTGATGGATGGCAGCAGCTCGTTGGGAAGTCCAAGGTTCATCCCGGACTGTAGTGCCACAGAAGAAGAAGAAGAAGAAGAAGAAGAAGGAGAAGTGGCACATTAGTTTCCCTGATTGTCAATCAGGAATGAAGTGAAGGAGATGGAGTGATGGTGTAAAGGCTGGGTTGAGCAGGAAACCTTCAACATACAAAAACAAATACATCACAGGATCAAATCAAATCAAAGTAGTCAGAGACAACAATGCACACAGTGCTTCAAACTTGGTATCAAACTCTGCTACAGAGATAGTGGGTATGTCAGCTGTTGTTAAGCGTGGAGCAAAGTTTGGAAACACAGTCAGTAATACAGAAAAAGAATGTGCCAGTTCTACTGAAAGTGACTGTGTTGTTCTCACAGTGGCATCAAATGATGTTTTCCGCAATGAGCACAGTTCATTTGTTAAAAAATTGGTCATTGTCTTGCTGTTGCTGTCGACAATAAATGTGACAGTGATGAATCTGTAGTGACCTCCATAGATTCCACACTCAAGATCTGGGCATGCAGTTGTAAGACGTGCTACAGAGTGAACTACATAGATTCCACACTCAAGATCTGAGCATGCAGTTTCAAGACTTGCCACAGAAGTTGGCAGATGCTATAACTATCAGAGGCCGCCACTCATGGATGCACGTGCATCCTCTCCTCTGTGCACTCTACTGGCCAGCCAACAGCTTACAGATGTGAGCCCGGCCAACCTCACTCTCAGTTACGTGTTGACATTCTGACTAGGTCTATTGAATTAGTAGTGTAGCCACTCTGTGGCAAGTGTCTTCTTTCAACAAGATATTTCTAGACGTAATAAAGTGCTGTGTCTGCTGTTGTCTGTGCTCTCTTGTTGTCAGAACAGAATCTACCTCTGAAATTTGATTTGGTAGATTGGTCTTGTGTGAATAGTGAGATTCAACAAATGAATCAAAAATTAAAATACCTTTGATGTTTAAAAATGTAAGACTTACGGATGTCAGCAGTTATGAAAAAGCTAGCTTCACAATGCACTGACAACACCTAAATCTATCTGCTAAGAAGAGATTTGCATCAGATATAAACAAAGCTATTGATGAAATAATGCACGACAGCAGCTGTGAAAACAAATGAACTGTCACTCTAAATGATTACACGGAGGGAAACCAGTGAAAGTGGGCTATTCCAACTAGATCACTAACAATCCAGAACAAGTATTAAGTACACAGGTGGAAGTAAATACTAGTGTGTGTGTTCCATGTATGAATATGCCACACAGACTGCAATCCACATGAATGTAATCTATAATTTTTGCATTATAATGTACAGGATTTAGGAAGCAAAACAGGTGTTTTTGTATTTACCACAGGATTGGCTCCTCATTTTGCTATTACAGAACACCAACAGTCAACAGACAAAAACCATTATTTTAAATTAGAAGGCTATAACCTATCAACATTCTATTGTAGAATACATATTAAAGGTGGTGGTACAGCCATTTACTCAAGAAAATGTAAATTTATAAGTGCTTTGCGTGATCAAGTTCCGCATTGACAAAGGTTTCAAAACTGCAGTTCTCAAATTCCTGCTTCACGTTGTCTCTTTCTTTGTCACACACATATATATATATATATATATATATATATATATATATATATATAGTTCACCTTGTGGAAATTTTGATGCTTTCCTGAAATTACTTGATGGAGTTTTGATTAAATTAATGTCAGCATGTAAAAGTGTAAATCCCATCACACTTAGAGATATGAACTTCAACACTTTACATAACTGCCATGAAAGCAAACATTTTACAAATTTTATTCTATCTTGTGGGGCTAAAGATCTACTTGGACTAGTGGTCACTACAACAGATAACACACATAGCTGTCAACAGATCACATTATAACAAATTACGATCACCCACCTGTGCCATTAGATGTTAAAACTAAAGCCCTGAGAGAAAAAATGGTAAACATGTATAGCTTGCACAGACTGACTACCTCCAAGTTCACAAAGAATTCTACAAGCAGTAAAAGTATCAGTGCCGCAAAGAAGTTGAAGGTTAAATGGAGAGAGAATTAGCCAACAGTTACAAAGCTCAGATACTGTTTCAGAGTCATGCTGGACATTTGTAACTGAAATCAGAACCAACAACAGAAACTAAAATTAATAATGTGGAATTAACTGTGAATAATGATGTCATTTTGACCTACTCTAGTTGGCAATATTTTTAATAATGATGTTACAGGTACTGTCAAAAATGATGTCTACACGAAACTGGTTGAACGGTATACATTTGAGTCCACTAACAAATAGAACTGCAGTACACTACAGCAGTAAGTGTAAATGACATCCTGCAGCTTACTGACAACCACAGTAACAAAAAATCTGGAAGATTAGTTGAAATTTCATCATATCTATTTAAGAACTGTAAACATGAACTAGTGAAACCATTATTTCATTTAATAAAAAGTGTTCTTGAAGACAATGTATTTCCTGATAAGTTGCAACTGACCGTAGTCCAACCATTACACACAAAAATGGCAAATTATACTACGGTATGTTGATGATTTTCACTTATGGACCGTCTGACAGCAACTGAATAAAACACAATTTTAGTGCCATACGCGTTTCGCCTTTATTTTCTGCAAGGCATCATCAGTGGCCTGTAATATGTACATATGTTAGCTATTTTATTTACATTTTTTGTCACTGTGCCTATAGGTTATAAACAGTTCTGGTGGTTGGTATTTCCTATTAAGTAGTAATGTTTTGAACTGTACTTACAGGTTGCGTAGACAGTTTCTTACATATTACGCTCCTGTTGCATTTTTTGTCTTGTTCTTCTTCCTATGAGCGCCAATTTGCTGTTTTTTCTGCATTCCACAGCACTATGCACTGAACGCTTTTTTTAATGCAATGTTTTGGTTTCTGTTGCCGACTGTCAAAGACCAAAAATGCAACAGGAGCGTAATATGTAAGAAACTGTCTACGCAACCTGTAAGTACAGTTCAAAACATTACTAGTTAATAGGAAATACCAACCACCAGAACTGTTTATAACCTATAGGCACAGTGACAAAAAATGTAAATAAAATAGCTAACATATCTACATATTACAGGCCACTGATGATGCCTTGCAGAAAATAAAGGCGAAACGCTTATGGCACTAAAATTGTGTTTTATTCAGTTGCTGTCAGACGGTCCATAGGTGAAAATCATCAACATACCGTAGTATTACGCGCAACTGAGGAGGACAGGACCAAAATATTGAAGATGTCAATACAGCTATGTCAAGCATTCCCTGTCAACGTGTACAACAGGTTCAAGAAAATACATCTGAGACTCCATAAGACGATACAGCATATAAAATTCAACAGAACATGCAAAAAGAACGATTTAATTCCAAGCTACATTAATGTAAAGGTTAAAAACAGTTCTACAGTGGCACAAAAGTTGAAATCATTTGCAGAACGATATTGGTTACTACATGAAATTAAGATGCTCTATTCGAAAAAACAGCACCTAAACATGATGCTCTATGAGACTCATCTAGAATTGGCAAAAAACGTAGGAAACGCCGCAGTTTTCATGGCACTAGTAGAAAAAACTGAGCACAACACATACACAGCAATGAAACATTTACAAAACAAACATAAACACAAGATAATGAAACTAACAGTAAAAAAGACGCAAAAATACATTTACAGTTTAAATGTGAAACCACATGAACACCAACACTCATTCCATCCACGCGTAGTTAACCTAACAGAGACAGAACTACACGAAAACGAAAAAATGCTCTTGGAAAAAGGTTTGAAACACTGCACCAATAGCAAGGTGAACAATCAATACATAGAAAATCTCATAGTAGAAACCGAACACATCCTTACACGTGAAGAACAACAAAATAATTGCGAAATAAACATAGGACTGACAAGAGAACTAGTAAAAGAAGAAATAAAAGGCATAATAAAACAAACACAGCAGACACACAATAAGAGCAACCAAACAGAAGCAGCTACTATGAAAAGGTTAAAACAAAAGTTAACAAACAACAACGTTTTAATAACAAGAGCAGACAAGGGCAATGTAACAGTACTCATGGATAAAGAGCAATACATCACAAAAACCAAGGAATACATAAACACCAACGCAATACAAAAACTGAAGTCAGATCCAACTACACGATTCCAGGCAAATGTGAAACGAACACTGAAAAACATTGAACACACACTCACAGACAAACAAAAATACTACTTAACACAGAAAAACCCACAAGCACCAACACTCCGCAGTCAACCGAAAGTACATAAAGACGGAATGCCAATGAGACCTGTTATCAACTTCAAGAAAGCACCAACATACCGCATAGCCAAACACCTCCAAAAGTTAGTTACAAAACACTATAAAGTAGAAAACAACAGAACAGTGATAAACACAGGAAACCTAATAGAAAATATACAGAACATACAGGTACCACACACAGCATCACTGATTTCATTCGATATAGAAAATATGTATACCTCCATCCCTATCACAGAAACAATAGAAATCATAGAACAAAATCTCTCATCCCACAGCAACCTCACCACAGACGCAATAAAAGAAATAACAGATATGCTCAGACTGACAACTGAACAAAACTACTTTCAGTTTGAAGAAGAATATTATCTACAAACTGATGGACTGCCCATGGGATCCCCAATATCAGGAACACTAGCAAAAATTTTCATCAGTCACCTTGAAAATCTGATATTTGATAAGATAACCACAAATGAAAGTTTCAAAATCATATATTGGTACAGATACGTGGATGACATTATTTGTTTGGTAGACGAGCCAAGTGAAAAAATAGATGAACTCCATTCAGAAATAAACAAAGCTCATAAGAACATAAAATTCACACTTGAAAAAGAAAATCAAATAAATTTTCTTGACATTACAATTAAAAAAGAAAATGGAAAACATACATTTAACATCTTTAGAAAACCAACAGCCACGGACACAATAATACATTCCACATCCAACCACCCCCAAAGCCAGAAATTTGCAGCACTAAGGCACATGTTACATAGATTAAACAGAATCCCACTCAGTAAGAGAAACTATGAACAAGAAATGAACACGATCATACAAATAGCTAGGAACAACGGGTATGACACACATGTGGTACACAGGCTCAATCAAAAAATAAAAACACAAATAAAAAACAAACACAACATTTCCACAATACAAAAGAACTCACAAGCTGAAAACTTACAAACACACTCAACAAACACACACAATGACAACACCACACAGAAAAGAACCAGATGGTACACCATGACCTACACACATAAACTAACACACAGAGTTGCAAACATCCTAAAGAGACAGGGCTTCAAAATAGCATATAAGCCTGGCCAAACCCTTCAATCACACCTAAGCCAGCCAGCTACCAAGAGGGACAAATTCCAACAATCAGGAATATATAAACTTGAATGTCAAAGTTGTGATGCAGTATACATAAGCATGACAAGCAGGAATTTTGAAACAAGGTACAAAGAACATATCAGATGTTGGAAGTATGAAACAAACCATTCCACATTTGCAGAGCATTTAAAACACTACAACCATCATCCTACAAACATGGAACAAGAAATGAAAATAATGAGAATAAGCAACCATGACAAACATCTTATACAAATGCAAGAGAACTTCCACATCCAGAAAGCCATAGCAGAAAACAAACATGTGATAAATGAACAAACACACATCAGCACAGGCCCCTTACTACACTTAATAAAGGAAATGATAACATAAAAAAAAAGTATATAACACCAAAATACACACACACACACACACACACACACACACACACACACACACACACACAAAAATGCATACACGAACAGACCACTGATACTTCGATAGTTACACTCATAAGTTTGGCAGTAATATTCGATCTTTGGCAAAAACATTTGACAGTCGACAACAGAAACCAAAACATTGCATTAAAAAAAGCGTTCAGTGCATAGTGCTGTGGAATGCAGAAAAAACAGCAAATTGGCGCTCATAGGAAGAAGAACAAGACAAAAAATGCAACAGGAGCGTAATATGTAAGAAACTGTCTACGCAACCTGTAAGTACAGTTCAAAACATTACTACTTAATAGGAAATACCAACCACCAGAACTGTTTATAACCTATAGGCACAGTGACAAAAAATGTAAATAAAATAGCTAACATATGTACATATTACAGGCCACTGATGATGCCTTGCAGAAAATAAAGGCAAAACGTGTATGGCACTAAAATTGTGTTTTATTCAGTTGCTGTCAGACGGTCCATAAGTGAAAATCATCAACATACCGTAGTATTACGCGCAACTGAGGAGGACAGGACCAAAAAATTGAAGATGGCAAATTATGTTCAGAACTACAGACCCATTGCCCTACTATCAACATTTAGCAAACTGATTGAGAAAATAATGTTAAAAGGAATCTTGGAACATTACAACAATGTTGACCTAGTAGGTGATTCCAGCTTGGCTTCAGAGAGGTCAAAGTACCATGTCATCTGCAGTACAGTTTTCCACAATGCACTTGAAAAAATAAATGAAAAGCCCCAAGCAACTGGAGTATTCCTGGACCTCTCACAAGCCTCTGATAGAGTACATCATAACATGCTCTTATCACAACTGTGATGAGTGGTGTCATTGGAAAATTCAAGCAATTTCTGGAAACATATTTAAAAGGTAGACAACTGTATACAGAAAGTATATATCATAATGAAGAAATGATGGAGAGGATATAGTCAAAAATAAGTAACACATTTTATATGAAACCATTTGTAGAACATAAGTACTTTAGGATTAAAGGAGACACTCACCAAAAAGCAGGCTAACACAAAAGAAGAAGAACTTGCTAGCTTTCAGAGTTATCCCTTGATGAGCTAGAGTAAAATAAACACACCTGTGATTGTGTGGGATTTTTTTTCCCCTCTATATTTGACAGTGTCTAGCAAGAAAATTAGGATTGTGTCAGTATATTCGCATTGTGAAGGGACTGATCAAGGTAAGATGGATAGTTTTTATGAGGCACTCAGTGATGTAGCTGTTAGAGTAAAGGACAAGGATAGTGTTCAGCTCATGGGTGATTTTAACGCCAGGATTGGAAATCGAACAGAAGGGAATGAAAAGGTTATGGGTAAATTTGGAGAGGATATGGAGGCCAACAGGAACGGGCAGCAACTCTTGGATTTCTGTGCCAGTATGGGCTTAGTAATCACAAACTCCTTTTTTAAACATAAGAACATTCACCGGTATACTTGGGAAGGCCGGGGTAACCTGATCTGTCATTGACTATATAATAACACATCAGGAATTCAGGAAGGCTGTGAGGGACACACGTGTATTCAGGGGATACTTTGATGACACCGATCATTATTTAATCTGCAGTGAAATTGGGATTGCGAGGCCGAAAGTGCAGGAGGTCAGGTCCATATGTAGGAGGATAAGAGTGAAGAAACTTCAGGATAAGGAAATCAGGCACAAGTACATAACAGCGATCTCAGAAAGGTACCAGTTATTTGAATGTAGTCAATTACAGTCATTGGAAAAGGAATGGACAAGGTAAAGGGACACAGTACTAGAAGTGGCTAAAGAATGTCTTGGAACAGTAGTGTGTAAAAGTAGGAGGAAGCAAACAGCTTGGTGGAATGACACAGTCAAGGCAGCCTGTAAAAGGAAAAAGAAGGCGTATAAAAAATGGCTACATACTAGAACTCAGGTAGACAGAGAAAGTTATGTTGAAGAAAGAAACAAAGCCAAACAGATAATTGCAGCATCCAAGAAGAAATCTTGGGAAGACTTTGGAAACAGGTTGGAGACATTGGGTCAAGCTGCTGGAAAACCATTCTGGAGTGTAATTAGCAGTCTTCGAAAGGGAGGTAAGAAGGAAATGACAAGTATTTTGGACAGGTCAGGAAAACTGCTGGTGAATCCTGTGGAT
Organism: Schistocerca piceifrons; assembly: GCF_021461385.2. Taxonomy (NCBI): domain Eukaryota; kingdom Metazoa; phylum Arthropoda; class Insecta; order Orthoptera; family Acrididae; genus Schistocerca; species Schistocerca piceifrons. Next base: position 744,627,497 of record NC_060139.1, read on the forward strand.
GCCTTGGGCAGATGGAGGGAATATTTTGAAGAGTTGCTCAATGTAGGTGAAAATACGATCAGTAATGTTTCAGATTTCGAGGTAGAATGGGATAGGAATGATGATGGAAATAGGATCACGTTTGAGGAAGTGGAGAAAATGGTCAATAGATTGCAGTGCAATAAAGCAGCTGGGGTGGATGAAATTAAGTCGGAACTCATCAAGTACAGTGGAATGTCAGGTCTTAAATGGCTACACAGGGTAATTGAAATGGCCTGGGAGTCGGGACAGGTTCCATCAGACTGGACAAAAGCAGTAATCACACCAATCTTTAAACATGGAAACAGAAAAGATTGTAACAACTACAGAGGTATCTCTTTAATCAGCGTTGTGGGTAAAATCTTCTCAGGTATTGTTGAAAGGAAAGTGGAGTATTAGTTGAGGAGCAATTGGATGAAAATCAGTGTGGGTTTATGCCTCTTAGAGGTTGTCAGGACCAGATCTTTAGCTTATGACAAATAATGGAGAAGTGTTATGAGTGAAACAGGGAATTGTATCTATGCTTTATAGATCTAGGAAAGGCATATGACCGGGTTCCTAGGAGGAAGTTATTGTCTGTTCTACGAGATTATGGAATAGGAGGCAAACTTTTGCAAGCAATTAAAGGTCTTTACATGGATAGTCAGGCAGCAGTTAGAGTTGACGGTAAACTGAGTTCATGGTTCAGAGTAGTTTCAGGGGTAAGACAAGGCTGCAACCTGTCTCCACTGTTGTTCATATTATTTATGGATCATATGTTGAAAACAATAGACTGGCTGGGTGAGATTAAGATATGTGAACACAAAATAAGCAGTCTTGCATATGCAGATGACTTAGTTGTGATGGCAGATTCGATTGAAGGTTTGCAGAGTAATATTTCAGAGCTAGATCAGAAATGTAAGGACTATGGTATGAAGATTAGCATCTCCAAAACGAAAGTAATGTCAGTGGGAAAGAAATATAAACGGATTGAGTGCCAAATAGGAGGAACAAAGTTAGAACAGGTGGACGGTTTCAAGTACTTAGGATGCATATTCTCACAGGATGGCAACATAGTGAAAGAACTGGAAGCGAGGTGTAGCAAGGCTAATGCAGTGAGCACTCTGCTACGATCTACTCTCTTCTGCAAGAAGGAAGTCAGTACCAAGACTAAGTTATCTGTGCACCGTTCAATCTTTCGACCAACTTTGTTGTATGGGAGCGAAAGCTGGGTGGATTCAGGTTACCTTATCAATAAGGTTGAGGTTACGGATATGAAAGTAGCTAGGATGATTGCAGGTACTAGTAGATGGGAACAATGGCAGGAGGGTGTCCACAATGAGGAAATCAAAGAAAAACTGGGAATGAACTCTATAGATGTAGCAGTCAGGGCGAACAGGCTTAGATGGTGGGGTCATGTTACACGCATGGGAGAAGCAAGGTTACCCAAGAGACTCATGGGTTCAGCAGTAGAGGGCAGGAGGAGTCGGGGCAGACCGAGGAGAAGGTACCTGGATTCGGTTAAGAATGATTTTGAAGTAATAGGTTTAACATCAGAAGAGGCACCAATGTTAGCACTGAATAGGGGATTATGGAGGAATTTTATAAGGGGGGCTATGCTCCAGACTGAACGCTGAAAGGCATAATCAGTCTTAAATGATGATGATGATGATGATGATCTAGCTTGTCAAAGGATAACTCTGAAAGCCAGTATGTTTTCTTTCTTTTGAATGTGCCCATCAACAACTCAATGCTCCCGCTTTATGAATGGCCTCCTTTAATCCCAAAGTAATATACATTTTGGTGTTTCTTAGGCATCCATTTTAGGTCCATTTCTGTTTATGTGTTACATTAATGACTTCTCATGTTCTATAGATATTAAGTACTTGATTACTATGTATGCTGCTGACACATCTGGTGTCTATCTGTTGTGCTCACAGTGGTCCAGTCTAGTTAAGGAGATTCAAAACTTTACCGAAAACATTAGAGCTCGCTTTGAAAGAGAGAACCTCAAAGTTAACATAGAAAAAACTAATTATTCTTCACTTTAAACCAAGTGGTCTAAATAGTCAAAATATTGTGACTGATGAAATTCTGTCATAAACCTGTTTTGAATGTAAATTTTTGGGTTTATACATAGATGAGCAATTTTCATGGAAGCAGCATGTTGATGACATCTGAAAAATAAATAAATTAATCAAAATAAAAAAATAAAATAAAAATTGTACCTTAATTCTGACATCCTAAAGACACCCATAAAGAAAACTCAAAAATTTTTGTATCACTGCAGCTGTACTTTAGATTTTTGCCACAAAACCACAGCAATGAGAAGTCAGGCAAGATGGTGACAAGCATAAAGAAAGTGTATGTTATACCTGAAATGTATTCACGTCAGTCTGCCACAACAGTGTAACGACGCTTCAGAAAAGATTCACCAGGCGCCAATGGGATGCACAGTTTAAGGTTTCAGGATACCTCTGCATGAGGAAATCAAGGGGACGGCCTGCAGTGAGTGAAGAAATGGCTGAATGCCTGCAGGTGAGTTTGGCACGTAGACCACTGAATTGTGGTAAATTGGCTCTTGCCGTGACTGGAGATCGATTATGGACTTCAACTACCAACAGGATGGTGCTCCACACCACTGGACAACAATGTATGTAAATTCTTAAACAGGAAACTGAGGAACTGATGGATCTGTCAAAGTAGAGTTGACAATCAGCAATTCATGTCGTGGCCTCCACACTCTCTTGACCTAACCCATGCACTTTTTTGTGTGGGGTTACGTGAAAGGTTACGAAAAGGGTTTCCATAATGCAGAAGAGGGCATTGAGGATCATAGCAAAAGTAAAACAAGGAACATCTTGCAAAAGCTTATTCACTTGACTCAATATTCTCAAAGTTTATGCCATGTACATTATAGAAACATTATGCTACTGAAAGAAGAAACAAAGGTCAAAACAGGAACATGGAAATTCATAACCATGATACAAGGCTCAAAAAGACTTTCACATGGTTAACAGAAGATTAACTTAAACAGCAAAAAGCCTCTATGTCAAAGGAGTGTGTCTCGTAATTTATTGCCCAAGTTAAGATGTTGATATGGGTTGCTTTTAAAAAATGACTCAAACATTTGTATAATATAAAACATAATGTACAAAACAAGTCCAGTAATTGTGCCATATTATAAAATGTTTGTAATATGTAACTGTAAATAATTTATACATTGCTAACAATGCCATGCATGTAAATTTACCTGCTACAAGCAGATAATAACAAGAATTTCAAGAGTACTAAGGCAGAGACTTGAAACAATGAAGTAATCATATTACTTCAAGTGAGTAATCTCATGATCTGTGTGTGTGTGTGTGTGTGTGTGTGTGTGTGTGTGTGTGACTCCCAACTCATGTTTTGCTTATAAACACCTCAGACAGCCCCTTTTCTTTGCATTCAGCTAAGTAATGAAAGAGTTTGACAAGCATAGTTGTGCCCAAAATGATGATGGGAAATTTTTGATACAGAGTACAAATTTAGGAAGTTTTTAGAACAATCAGAAGAATATTTGTCTTACAAGTAATAAGGAGGAGAACGAGAGATGAATGAGTTAAATAGAAAACTGGAACATCTTAAAATTACACCAAAGGCAAACGGTTGAAGTAAGCTTCATTACAGCAAGTAAATTTAATACTGATAATTTGTTGAGCATGTCAAAAATAGTTAAATCTTATTTAACAATAACAAGACATCAGAACACAAGAAGAATCTCCAATAATTTCCACTGTAGCAAATACAGCGAGAAACAAAGTGAACACACCAAATATGTTTAGCTGGAGCTCTGAGCACCATCAACAATAGATTAGCTTAGCTAATTTGGTGCTGATAAAATGTGACAGGACCCACTACTGTTTACAATAGAAGTCAATCTTCATGTTGTTTACAGCAAAGGTTGTGTGGACATTTTAGAGGACCAAGTGCACCCAACAACATAGATATTGTACGTTAACAAGCACAATGTCTTCGTAGATGACAATGTCTGATTTTGTACTGCTAAACTGTTTCGGTGTGGTTTCAGAAAATGTAGATAAATTTAAGAATGTCCCCCGGTGCCTCCAGTCACTCAACTAGAGAAATAATGAGCATCACTGGAAAATTTCAGAGTAGTGAACTTGATGCAGATTTCCTTCCAAAATATGTGCTGCACTATATGACAAATGGTACAGAATTTCACAGGAAAAAATTCATGAATTTAATGCAACAATTCTGCAGCGTATCACATGTGATTTATGGACTAAAGCAGGTACAAAATTGTAACGTCTGATGTGTTGTCACTATTTTGATAAACAACCCCTTGTCAAAAAAGCATAAAACACTATGGGCAGTTTTGAACATAGTGCTTCAATAAATGAATCCACATTTGCTGGTGACATTAATTACAGTAGAAAAATACTTGCTGTCTATACATTTACATGTACTTTCACATATTAACTACTCACTACAAGATTTACACTTAAATCTACTCAATTTCAGAGAGCAAAATACAAAAAGTAGTAATTAGACGAGATAGCAATATTTTTAAGCCATTTCACGAGGCTATCTGTCATATCATGATTCAATCTCATTCTCCTCCGTAATTCTGCAGCAGGGAGTTAAATCATAATAAACGAACCTGAGCTTTCTCAAATTCTGCTTGGTCAGCAACATCTAATGTCCTCTTGGCCTTGTGAGTTGCATCAGCTTCTTTTTCTCTGATCTGAGCAACAGCCATATTCAATTTAGCCATATTATCTTTAAGTTCTTCCTTTTCCCTAAAAAAATTGTCATGAAAATAAAATAAATAGCTTTATTGTCACAAGTCATGAAGTACATAAAATATTAAAAGAATACTTTCAATAAGTAACATACGTTATCTGAATAATACACAATTAGTGTTACTATTAATCCTGAATGTATTAATCAGCTACTTCAACAAGATCATAACTCCCTAAAATCATTCCCTGAGATGAGATCCAATCTTTCTGAGATCACACAACATCTTTCTGTCGCCCTCCCAATCTCCACGATACTCTTGACAGACCCTGTGCTCCCTCTGCACCCATCTCCCTACTCCATGGCTCCAAACCCTGTGACTGTCCCCACTGAAAGACTTGCCTTTTGCACCCTCCTACCACCACCTGTATCAGACCTGTAACTGGCAAAACATACACTATCAAATGGAGAGCCACCTATGAAACAACACATCATATACCAGATGTTATGTAAACACTGTTCGGCTGTTTACATCAGCATGACTACCACCAATCTTATCAGTCAGGATGAATGGCAATTACCATACACGCCATTTGGATGCTTCCCCCAGACACCAGTTTCTCAGAACTCCTTACGTGGAAACTAGTGCTACAACATGTCCTTGGTTCTTGCCACCCACCTGGCCTTAATTTACTTTAATTTCTTCCATCTCAGCATTGCTTCTAAGTAACTACTCCTTTATTCACTCTGTTTTAGTTTCTATATCTTTCATTTTCAGAACCATCTATTTTTCACCTTTCCTCTCCCATCTCTACTACATATAATGCACTTAGCTTTTCATTCGTATTAACTCATTCATGATGTTTTAGCAGTAATCTCTGCCTTGCATATTAACCTGTCTTCCACCTTAAGCTCTCAGGTTTTCAAATCTCATCCAGTGCAGTCCCCAACAACCAGGCTTTCCTTCTTATCCCGTCCAGTACATCTCCCCTGACCCGGGGTTCTGGGTGACCTTTCCAAACTCTGCCCCTTTTCCTAAACCTCTCCAGTCCTTTTCATTCACCCCTTTTCCTTACCCTTCTCCCAAAAGGTTTCATACTAAAACCTTTTTTTATATGTGTGTTCTCCTGCTGCCACTTAGTAAGTAGTACTTTACTACTAATCTTAATTTTTTATTAAAATAAATGAAATTTCTGTAATTGTCCACTAAAATTCTAATGTCAACATGTGGTAACACACAATTTTAAATTTTAAAAATGTGTTTTCTAAGGCAAAAGGAAAGAAAGGGGAAGTAGCCACTGTCGAAAATATGAGAAATCTGAAATTGTCAACTATGCCAAGTGATGTCCTAGATCATCATCAGATAATCATGTGATACAGTGGTGGATAATACACTTTGGAATGTGACTCATTTATACAGCATCTCACCTGAAATCATTCACCAATGTAATCCAATACAAAGCAAAAGCAAAAGATGATTTATTGGCAGTAAGCGTGTACCTTCTATGTATTGATGTGTACTTTGAAATTGAAGGATTATCGAAAGGAACACATGAACACAGCCCATGGTACAACAGTCATCTGCAAATAGTGCCAGCAGACAAAAGCACTCACTTAGCAGTTCTCCACCACTGAGCCAACACCTGAGATAACATTCAACAGCCAACCACTCCAATATGGGAGAGACGAACATTACCTTGTCCAGCACTCCCATTTCGTGTTTATGTGCTGTCGGTTTCTCTTACAGCCATAATTCAGTGTTTTAGCCGGCTAATGTCATGATATATAGCAATTTCACAATATTTAAATCAAATTTACAAAGGTTGGCCACTCTTATAAATTATTCCTTTCTGCAGATAACACAAAATGTTTAACGCTCCACTACAGTTGTCTACGTTTATGCTCAGCTTTGGCAAACTAGACAATTACAGATACACTGTAATTTTAATTATTTACATTTTACATCATTCTGATTGAACTGTAGGTGTCTTATTAATTATATACCTTATGCTGCTGCTACTGCAATCTTCAAAGACAGTAGTATCAATTAATAACAACTGTGTTACTGAAAAATGTATGTTCAAGCTGAACTGAAGACACTTAACATTAATGGATGATCCTCCAAAAGACAAAATTTATAATTATACTGGCTTAATATTCATGATGAAAACATCACCTGCATGAAAATCATAATTAAGTTCATTCTGTCCATTTCTCATGGTTTGTCCTCATAAAATATTCTACATTTCATGGAAATAAAAAGATTGAAGTATTATCTTCTGTATGCACTTACATTGCTAAAGATGCATTAAAAATACACTATTTCCTACCTTTGTAAAATTTCAATTTGATGTTTGTAAGTTTCAATATTTGGAATGGAACTTCCATCGTATGAATGAGACTGCACATCAGCCAGTTTCTTCTTATACATGTCAACTTCTTCCAGTGCCTTTCTAAGATCAATTTTTGTTTGTGTAAGTTGTGCCTCCAGTTCACTTATTCTTGATTCAAACACTATGCTAGGTCCTTCCAGACGCTTCTTCTTAGCTGGCTGCATTTTTTTCTTTTCCTTCTGAAAGGCAAATGAAGTGTTATAAACCCCTCTTTTACTCTCTTAGGGCTAGTAATATAAAAATTATATAAATATAATAGGTGTCAACACAAGATGTAACAGAAACACGTAAAAGGCAATGCATGATGACCCTCTCATTTCCTGTGGGTTCAAATTCTCACCATCAGTGTCACTAGGGATGCAACAAAAGTTAAGTCTGATAACAATTTGTGAAGAACTGAACATTTGCTATAGTTCTTTAAGCCACAGCAATGTGTGTCCTATGGAGTCTACAATGTTGTTTTCACAAATTTATGTTGTAGAAGCGAGGCCATGAGACACCTTTTACAGGTCATGCAACTAATCTCCCATCAGAATTCAGTATTTAATTTATGAGTAAAGGGGATCACTCACTAAACAGCAGAAGTATTCAGTCATCAGCAGGCACACACAATGCTGAATGAAAACTTTGATAGGTTTTGGAAGAAGTATCTTGATGAGCTAAAGAGTGCAAGTGCGACCCCTGACCCTCCCCCCCCCCCCTCCCCTCTCACGTGCACACTCTACCTATGCACCTACGTTGTGCCAGCTGGACACATAATGCTACAAGGTGTACAACTTTGCTTCTGCCATTTTTCCCCAACATTTGAAACTTTAATGAAACAAATTGGTTACACACGAATCATTCAAAGTATTTTCCATCAATGGCCACTACTTTCTCCCTTCTTTCGGGCAGTGCACGAATCCCGTGTCGAAAAAATTGTTCATCTTTTGAAGCAATCCATGAATCGATCCAATTTGTGACTTCTTCATGGTCAGCCAGGCCATGTGCCATTGATCTAAACAGGTGATGGTCAGAGGGAGAAATGTCTGGAGAATACGGCTGATGGGGTAGGACTTCCCATTTTAATGTTTCCAATTACGTTTTGACCTCTTTTGCAATGTGGGGTCAAGCACTGTCGTGCTGCAAAATCACTTTATCGTGCCTCTCGCTGTCTTTTAATGCTGTTCTCAAACGCATTAATTGCATTTTATAATGAGCACCTGTGATTGTTTCATTTGGTTTTAACATCTCATAGTACATGACACCGAGCTGGTCCCACCAAATGCAGAGCATGATCTTGGAGCCGTGAATATTCGGTTTGGTCATCGACATGGAAGCATGTCCAGGATATCCCCATGATTTTTTGCATTTACAGTTATCGTAATGAACCCATTTTTCGTTCTCGGTCACAATGCAATGCAGAAATCCCTTCTGTTTTTGCCATTGAAGCAACTGTTCAGAAACACACAAACACCGTTCAACATCTCTTGGTTTCAGCTCACACAGGACCCAAGTTCCTTCTTTCTGAATCATGCTCATTGCCTTGAGACATTTTGAAATGTCTTGCTGTGTCACTCCCACTAATCGTGCCAATTCTTCTTGAGTTTGATGCGAGTCTTCACTCAGCAATGTCTCCAATTCTGCATCTTCGAAAACATTCTCTCTTCCACCATTAAGCCGGTCTACAACGTTAAACTCACCGTTCTTGAAGCATTGAAACCACTCACAACACGTTCTTTTACGAATAGCGTCCTTACCATTATGTATTTGGGAGCATTTGATGAGTCTAAGCCACCATTTTCTTCATACTAAAACAAAACAGTAACATCTCCCGCAAAAGACGAGAATTAGGCTCGTAAACTGACATTTTCAATCAAAAACAACTTTATAATGATGACACAGTTCGAGTAATGTTTGAATGAGTTTATGTTGACCGAGGTCCAAGCTAACTGCCTGAAGTCTGTGAACTGTTTCTTTCGACCGCTACTTACCATTGTCGCCACCTATCAGCAAACGGCAGAAGCAAAGTTGTACACCTTGTAGGATTAAAATTTGGTAGGTGGAATGGGGTGGGGTAGGGAGTGGGGGATTGGGTCAAGTGAGGTGGATACAGGGAAAAAGAGGCAGGAACAAGGAAGAAAGGTTGGAGACACATAGCTAGTGGCTCAGAGGTATGCAGGATAGGAATGTGGGAGAGAAGGGTGAAAGGTGCAGGGGTAGGCATGTGACACGCAGTACAAGAGCAGGTGAGTTGTAGCGTATGAAGAAGATGACACGGAGTCATGGATTGGAAGGGGTTGAAAGGACAGAGGAAAGGGAAACCGTTTGGTAGCATGTAGGAGAGTGGGTCAGTAGATCAAGGCCAGTCAAAATTGTTTAAATCCTATTCCATCTTGGAGCAACAGTACCCATCACCACCTATCCTGCTAAACACAACGAACCCCCTCATCAACCCCTCATAGCATCTTGATCCTGCCTTGCTGACATTCCCAATTTACCACAGCCTCCAAACACTCCACAAAATGCAGAACTCAAACAACCCCAGACAGTGTTGTTAACCTTCTCGGCAAAAACCTCAATTATACAGAAGTTTCAGTCCTATCCAAATGCCTCATCTTCAGCCCCATAACCAAGTTTACCCATGATGGATTCACCGAATACTTATTCTCCTACAGTGTAAACATTTCTTTACTAACTATCTCTCCAACCAAAGCCAACCTAAACCCAAGACTGAGCCTTGCCTTCTGCTACCCAGTCACCTTCCAGGAATTCTTTACCTCACCACCCTTTCCCAGGTCCCTTCCCCAAAGCATAAGCCTCTCAACATAAGATAGGACAACCATTCACAACCTCAGAACAGAACCTGACATAACCATCCTTTCTGCAGACAAAGACAGTAACTACCTGACATTAGGCTTCTGGCAACTGTCTGAGTTCTCCACCTGTAAGTTCTGCCAGAGTCGTCCTGTCCCAGAAGTGCAACACAACCTCCAGGCCCTACTGAAGTCATTAGGCTCATCCCAAAGCCTCTCCCTTGAGTCCATCTCACTCCTTACCCTAATAACCACCCACACACCTATCTTCAACATGCTTACCAAAATCCACAAATCAAACAAACCTGGACGCTATGTTGCAGCGGGTTGCTATGATCCTAGTGAAAAAAAAATCTCCATTCTTGCTGACTGACACCTCCACGATATTACCCAAATTGCCTCTCATATCAAAAATGCAAACCCCTTCCTTCACCAACTCTCGACCACTGACACACCATTACCACCTGGACCCTTACCTGTCACTGATGATGCCGCTTCAATACACACCAACATCCCTCACCCTATGGTCTTGCCACAATCAAACATTACCTATCCCAATATCCTTCAGACTCCAGACCCACTACCTTATTCCTGACCCACCTTACCAACTATACCCTCGTACACTACTACTTCTCCTTTGAGGGCAAGTTATGTAAACAAGCACATGGCACAATCATGTGAACACACATGGCACCGTCCTGTGCCAACATGTTTATAGGCCATCTAGAGGAAATCTTCCTAATCTCCCTTGACTCCTTGTCTGGTTAAGGTTCATCGATGATATCGTCACAATCTGTACCCAGAATGAAGACAGTCCTGGAATAAATGATGACTAACTGAAAACCCTCAGCTGCCGACAGGTGTTGTTGATATACCTCGATGTGGACAGTTGAAAATGTGTGCCCCGACCGGGACTCGAACCCGGGATCTCCTGCTTACATGGCAGATGCTCTATCCATCTGAGCCACCGAGGACACAGATGAATAGCGTGACTGCAGGGACTTACCCCTTGCACGCTTCCCGTGAGACTCACACTCCCAACTGTCCACAATTCTACATATGTAATGTGCATTACAGACATTTGCCCATCCACTCATTACTCGCGCAAGCTTTGGCGATTCCCGTAAGAGTTTGGGCAACCTGTGCGCATTTGCACAGACGAAGGTCAATGGTTGGGCAGCCTTTTAACTATATTAGAAGATAGTGAGTGTTCTCGAAAGAACAGAATACTGTTGATGATCGTGCAGCTTTTCCCTGGAATAAATTATGACTAACTGAAAACCCTCAGCTGCCGACAGGTGTTGTTGATATACCTCGATGTGGACAGTGCAAGGGATAAGTCTCTGCACTCGCGCTATTCATCTGCGTCCTCGGTGGCTCAGATGGATAGAGCATCTGCCATGTAAGCAGGAGATCCCGGGATCGAGTCCCGGTCGGGGCACACATTTTCAACAGTCCACATCGAAGTATATCAACAACACCTGTCGGCAGCTAAGGGTTTTCAGTTAGTCATCATTTATTCCAGGGAAAAGCTGCACGGTCATCAACAGTATTCTGTTCTTTCGGGAACAGTCACTATCTTCATAAGAAGACAGTCCTCATTCCTCCATAACCTCAACACTTTCTCTCCCATCTGCTTCACATGGTCCTGCTCACCTCAAAGTGCCACATTCCTGGATGTTGAACTCCATTTCTCTGATGGCTCCCTCCACACTTCTGTCCATATTAAATCCACAAATTACCAACAGTACCTGCATTTTGACAGCTGTCATCCCTTCCCCATCAAAAAACACCCCCATAGAGCCTGGCCACAAATGTAAGACATATCTGCAATGATAATAATTACTTTGCCCAATATGCTCAAGGTCTCACAAAGGACTTACCAGATAGACACTACCCCAGAAATCTTGTCCACAAACAGATTTCTCATGCCATAACCTCACACACTCATAATGCTCCCACCACTGCTAAGAATCAACTGAAAAGGTGCAGCAATCCCCCTCCCCTCCCACCCTTTCTCGTAACCCAGTATCACCCCAGACTGCAACAACAGAACCATATCTCATACCTTTGCTAGGGCTTTGATTATCTATCATCATGTGTGCAAAAAAGAGTTATCTTAACCAATACCCTTCCCACCCCTCCTAAAGTGGCATACTGTCACATATGTTTTTCCCACTCCAAATCTCTTGCCACAGGGGTCACACACCTGCGGAAGACCCAGGTGAAATATGTCCCCAATTCAGCCAGCCAGCACATCTTACCCCAGTCCTGTTACAGGCTCATCTTATATTCTATCAGAGGCCTGGCCTCAGTCTCTGCTAACCCACTGTCCCTACACCCTTCCTAACAATTTCCCCTTCCTATCATCCCCCTTCCTATCCATGCCTCCACATCATCTTCTTTGTGTACCATACCCCATCAGCTCCGGCGCCTGTGTGTCATATGCCTAGCCCGTATACCTGCCACCCCTCCCTCCTGCATTTCTATCCCGCACACTTGCTGCCTCCCTCCAAGACACTAGCTACCCATCCCCAATCCCTTCTCTAGGTTCCTGCCACGATCTTCCTCTGACCACTCAATCCAATAAAAACCCCACCCAGTCTGCCTACTGAAAAGCAATCCCAGCATTGTAATGCTTCTGCTACTTGGTGAGTGGTCTCCTTTACTCCTAAATTACTTAGCTTCAGCCAGAACTTTCCTTAGAAAATTCAGTATTTGTTTGACATATGTGTACTTGTAGTTATCACAAAGAACTAAAGGGTCTGATGCTCATTTCCATGTAATTATGCTACTTCTTGTAATATTCTGTAATTGTTAGAGTAGATATGATACATTTATGAGATTATAATTAATATATTTTTCTGCCAATGTTTTTAGTGGTACTGTGTCCTACAAACTAGCACAGTAACAAGTGTACAATATGGATAATCCCTATCACTTAAATGAAGTTTGTCGTCTTTTTTTTAGGCAAAATTAAAGATGACATTGATTCTATTCTGAGTGATGAAAATGAGTGGTACAATATGGGCTGCCACATGTTCTGCTCATATGGCAATAGCTCCTTTCACAAATGTCGGAACAGTTATTCAATGTTTCAGTGAAGGAGCGCATCATGGAATACATTAATCTTTTCTCAGAACTAAATCAGCATGCAAAAACTCAGCGAATAAGATGTTCCTGCTTTACTAAAATGACAGTGCTCGATGCTGTAATCAGAATTTTGTAACTGGCTGGATGACTTAAAGCGCACAACCACAACACCTTAGATTTTAGTTGTCATCAACGTGCAGATGGTGGTGAGCAAGAAGTGCTGCTTGTTCCTACTGTCTTGTTTACAGTTTGACAGCAAGTTATATGAGAGAGATGTTTCTGCCAAATTTGCGTACTTCTCCCAAATTTTATCAGTAATTGCCAAAAGAGAATAAATACATACATTTAATTCATTAATATGAGCTTTATCGTAATTACTGAACTTCAAAAATCTAAAAAACATACTTCTATGCAATACAATTCATGAAAAACCTCTTGGATGCCAGGAAAGATATTTGAATTGAAAACAAATGTAGTAAGACCAAGTGTGACACCTTGGATAGTTACATAAACAAGCCAAAAAGAACATGTTTAAAAGATCTGTTGAATGATTTAGCTGCTGAATTGTTAAAATATATTTAGTTGCTTATGTTAGTTAATTTAACATTGTTGATTAATAAGTAATATTGATTGTATTTATCAGAATGAAAATGTCTTATTTGGAACCAGAAAATTAACTGGAAAAAAGTACTCCATGAAATTCTTCGGGGTTGAAGACAGCATTTTGTTGTAAAATGATGCACCAATGTTTGGGCCACTACTGCAAGTAACCTCATGAGTAACAGAAACGCAACAACTCACAATGTGGGCCAATAAATTTCTGTCTTAAAATAAAATCAATAAAGAACATCAGCTCCCTTCCTACTGCTCCCACTGTCCAATCATATGACAAGTTTTACTTACTCTTTTTCTAAGAAATAATAAGGGCAGGAGTGAAGAAATTGTACCTGGGTTAAGGCTGCATTGGTATTACCTCGGATGTGTTACATAGCTTGATACAGGCTACTTGAAATCACCGCTGAAATGTTGGTCAATCATTTTACAACATGATGAACCCTAAAACCTAGAAAAATGCTATGGAAAATGAGGTTTGGAGTTTGTTACTTTGTGGTAGTTATGCAGAAGAAGCCATCTACAGCTAACAAAGTGTCTTGCTAGCTTACAGTGGAACCAAACTGCACATAATACTGGCACTTAATTCCAAGTACTTTCATTTGAGTACAAATAACATGGTTGCCACTGGATGAACTTTATAAACAACAAATTTTTGCATACACCTTTCAGCCTGAAGTCAAGTGCAGTATGCACCATTCACAGCGCTGCATTATGATGGAACAGGGAGTAAGCAAGACCAACGTGAGACTTAATCTGCAAAGAATTCAATGATGAGATTTATGTTATTTGTGCATTAATGCATCATTTTACTGATGTCATGTGATTTCTTCCAGAAATCAGTGCAGCAGTTTGCAGCTTGTAATGGTTAGGAGCTTGTGGCACATTGTATATATCGTGCAGCCAGTAGACCCCAAACTGCCACTGTTGGATGTTGCAAACAGCAAGAAAGAGGGTTAAAAGCCCTGGTCCCTGAAAAAAATAGACCAAAAAGTGTCATGGCGCAACCAATCGATTGTACAGGAGGTGGACAAAAATATCGAAACACCATAAACATGGTGTCGGAAATCCTTTGGCATTCAAACAGCTTACAATCAGTTAAGAATCAGTAAAAATACGTTTCGTATGGTTTTCTAGGGAATCTTATACCATACTTCCAGTAAAATACTGGGACGTTTGGGTAAGGATGATGGAGGCAGATAGTGATCATGCATCCTTCTTTCCAAAGTAGACCACAACAGCTCAATATTATTCAGATCTCATGACTGCGGTGGCCAGGGGAGATGAGGTAATTCATCTTTGTACTCACAAAACCAGTTGCAGATGATGTCAGCTGTGTGTATGGGGCCCTGCAACACAGCATCATCACTGGGAAACAAACATTGTACCATGGGATAGACCTGATCAACTAAAATTGTCACACAATCTTAGGCAGTAACATGATGTTTCAGAATAACCATGGGGCCCATGGAATACCATGATACAGCTGCCCAGAGCATCACCAGACCCTTGCCACGTTTCACTCTTGGGATGTAAACATGGCTACACGTTGAAAACAGTGTGAAACAAGACTCATCTGACAAAATGACTTTCTTCAACTGCTCCATAGTCCAGGTTTTATGGCTTTGGCACCAAGTTTTCCTGCATTTGCATTACTGATGTGTGGTTTTGGAATGCCAGCTCACCCTGCAATTCCCAACTTACGGAACTCCCTTAATGTTATTTTGGCACTGACAGGGTTCACGAGTGTGACATTCAATTTTGCAGCTGCAGTCGACTCATCTTATTTTTCATCACAATCCTTTTCCATAACCTCCTGTCTCGATCACTCGATACACACTTTCATCCATGTTGTGGCTTAACACATTATGTTTTCCTGCTTTCCAGGTGTTTCATTTAAATCTTCAGTATTGTGCCTCCTGAAACACTCAACACTTCAGCTGCCTTGGTTACAGAAGCATACAGCACACGAGCACCAACAATTTGTCCACATTTTGAATTCACTTAGTTCTGACATAATGCACTGACAACTACATAGAATATTCTCAACATCTTTTTTCATCTTCTTTAGGGCCAGCAGCATATTATATGTCTGATAACAACATGATTGTTACAGTAGATACATCAAATAGCTGCTTATAATGAGTAATCTTTATTTGCATAATTTACGGCAGACTGTTTCGGCTTAATCGCCATTTTCAAGTACGTCTAGATTGATGTGACATCCATATTGCATCGTTAGTGGACTGTTTTGTAACTGTCACTGCTTTAATAAGATCATAAGTGTTGTTGTCAAGATGTTGAAATTAATTGTTAGATACGATGTGACAGCAGTTTAACAGTTCCACTATTGCAAACATGTAGCATTGTTAATATTGGAACTGTCAAACTACTGTCATGTTGTAACTAACATTTAATTTCGACATCTTGAAAACAACATTTACGATCTTATTAAAGCAGTGACAGTTACAAAACAGTCCACTAACAAAGCAATATGGACGTCCATCAACTAGACGTACTTGAAAATGGCGATTAAGCCAAAACAGTTTATCATAAATTTAAATAAAGATTACTCATTATAAACAGCTGTTTGGTGTATCTACTGTAACACAGAATACTGTTCTGATGACTGACATTTGCAACATATTGAGGACATTGCACAGATGCTGTTTGTGGTCAAATACAACAGTGCAATCTGCAGGCTTTGTTAGCATCTGCATTTACGTTCAGGCACACATGTCTTGTAGTGTTTCCATATTTTTGTCCTGTAGTTATGAATGAATTCCCTAGTTAGGTTCAGTGAAAAGTACAAGTATTCTGTCTGTGCTTCAGATTTTAACATTACCCTGTTAAGCCCTCAGGAGGACACACACTGTCTCCATTACAGTAATAAATGCCTACATTACACACATAACAGTCCAAACAAAATCAAGCAGCATTTCTCACATGGCTACAATAACAGGATGAACGTTTAAAAATGAAGAAGAGTAGTTAAAGTAGCAACAGAAAAAGGGAAGATAGTGTTATTTTTGTGTGTTGCAGATGCAGTAGCATATGTACAAAATTTAACATCATCAGAGATAAAGCATTCATTTAACTACATACGGATGGTGGAGAAACAGTATGGTACACTATTCATATTTGTAATGAAATATGTTACTTTATTTTTACCTGGTAAAACTTAATAATTTATCACAATATGTAAATTGAAACTAAGTCACACTCAGTAAAAATGTGGGACATCAGATACTAATAAAAATAACAGTCATTTGACATACACTGCTGGCTCCTCCAGATTTTTTCAACATTTCAGTCTTAACTGCGAACATCCAATTTTTTCCTACATGTTTACTACTCTCTCCCCCCCCCCCCCCCTCCCCCCTTCGATTATGTTTTTCTCTTTCATTTTTATTATCTCTCGGAATACAAGACAGAACTTCCATGGTCCATCTACTATTCATGCACCTAGTTACATGTTCCACTCACTTCCATTTCATTTCTCCTGCAGTCATAATTACATAATCTGTATATTTTCACTGCTAAATAAGCAACCCTGAGTTTTTAACAACTTCTGCACTATACGTTCATGCCCCATTTTTACAAGTTAAAACCAGTAACACACAAAAATTGTGAAGTTTTCTTTAGACACACACCGGACCATCCGTCTTGAAACTATATAGTTTACTAAAAGTACTTCAGGTAATTTTACCTCTTCTGTTTCCTTCCTGCACAGCTTTCCCAGTGGCTGTTTTCTACTACACTAAATATCTAGTTCTCTGACTTCATTGTTAATTTTCTGTGTTCATAGCATATTACTTTAGTCTTATTTGAACTAATTTTCAGGACTACTTTAAAACTGCTGCTGTTGTAGTTTATCTGCAGTAGAGACAAACGATACAATCTTACTATCAAGGTGGGGGTGGTTTAGATAAGTTTGAATAACACACGTTCCCTACTTTTTCAGAGTCTAAAGATTTGAAAACTTCCTCTTGGACTGCTGAGAACAGTGATATGAAATCCTCTTGTCTGATATCTTTAAAATTTTTTGCTATCTTGATGAAGTATAAAGGATACATACATTCTTCAATATACTGACATGGTTTGAATCAATTTTACACTTCTTAAAGACTGGAGTGTAGATATTGTTGAAACTGAACCAAAATCTACAGTAGTAGCCAATATTCCATTCTATAATCTCCTATACGATTTGCAAAAATTATCTATTGTGCTCCGTTAACTTCCAAAGCCTGCGTGTTCCTTTGCCAGATTAAAATATAATGGGGTTTTTTTTCTTTCCCTATGTGACTGGACTGACTACTACCCCCCCCCCCCCCCCACCTCTTCCTTCTTCTTTTATTTAAATATCTTGAGTATTCCAGGGAGAATGCGATATATCTACTTAAGTCTCATTTGTCTCTTTTATTGTGACATAGAATAATTACAGCATTGTTCTATCCTTGAAGAATTGTCTTCCTCCACAGACATTCTATAAACAGTTTTGCAAGTTCTTTTAGTAATACTCTGCCTTCAACTTTAAGCATTCTTGGTGAAAAATACTCATCTTCAGGTGCCTTCCTTTTCTTCATAAGTTTGATGACTTTATACAACTTACCTGGGATAGCTTCTGGCACATCATTATTTCAATTATTAAATTTCTGTGGTTCTGATCCCTCTCTTACAATATATGAATGTTTAAGGGAATCTTGGAATGCTTGTACGATTTGCTCCCAATTGTAAGTTACTTGCCATCTGACATAACAGATGAAAGGTGGTGATTAACAAGACAAGTTTCTGTTTTGTTTTCTTGTCACTGTTATTGTTTTCCATTGTTTCTCTTACAAAATTGCTCACTGTAGCTTCTCAGAAGACCTTTCTGAACAGTTTTAATACTGTAATGGAAAATTCTTTGAAAGAACATAACTAACGGAAAGAGTAAAAGGAACAACCCACTGTATAGCTGAGACGTTGAGCGTCGATAGGCACATAAACAAGACAGAGGATATTGTTAAGATTTCTGAAAAATCCATCTTCAGAGCTACCAGTATATATATCCACCTGCATATACTCATTTATAAAAACACACACCCCTAATCCTCGGATCACTACTACATATACGAACTGCCAAGGAGCAACACCCCTTCATCACTCAGTATCACCCCAGACAGGAATAATTAATCCATAGCCTTCAGCAGGGTTTGACTACCTATCATGGTCAGGAACATCCTACCTACAAGCCTTCCCACATCTCCCAAAGTAGTATTACACCACCCACCCAATCTATGAAACATCCCAGTCCATCATTATGCAACATCTACACCTAGCTCTTTGACCTGTCTAATGCATTCACCCAGCACATCCTGCTTCAGTCCCATTACAGGCATATCTTATGCCATCAGAGGCAGGGCCACCTATGAAATCAGTCATATCATAAACCAACTCTACGGCAATTAATGAATGGCCACAGCCAAACTGTGGCCAAGAGTAGAATGGACCACCCTGTGGCAAAACATAATACTGATTTCGCTGGTTACTTTACAATTCATGTCATCTGGAACCTTCCACCCCCCCCATCCCCCACCCCCTTCCCCACCCCCACCCCCACCACCACCACCAAACACCAGCACTTTGAGTTACATGGATGGAAATTATTCTTGCAATACACCCTTCAATTCTGTAATCCTTCTGACCTTCAATTTCCAACAGTCCTTGTCCCACACCCACCTCTACTTTAGCCTCATGACCCTAACTTCTCCCAACCTGAATTCTCACATCCTCCTACCTGCAATCTCCCTCTTTCTACGTCCTTCCCCCACTCTCAGTCCAGTTCTCCATGTCATTAGTTGTTGCCCGTAACTCCCCCAGTCTACGATATGACCAGAGTGAGCTCACCAGTGCCACATACCTATCCCATGCGACTGGTGCCTCTCCCTCCCAGACATCAGCCACCATTCCCCAAAACTCTCTTCTCTTCCCCAATTACAGTCTCCCCCCCCCCCCCCCCCTGCTCTCCATCCCCACCTGACACATCCATCAGCCCAGTTGAGTGGCAGTACTAGTACCATGTAGCCCACCAGCACAACATAGCCGTTTGTGTGTGTATGTAGGTGTTCAGGTACATATTCTTTCAGCTCAGAGGAAAAATTCACCCGAAAGCACTACAACATTCTCAGTGTTGTTTATGCGACAAACGGTGACTCAATGCCTTAACTATATGCTGAGTTGTTACCTTTACTATTTCCATTATCTCTTGAATTGCTTCACCAATTCACTCATGTTCCTACTATCATTTACACTATCGAGTTTTCTTGTTACATACAAGAGTTTATTTTACTTTCTTTCTAGCTGCAAAATCTTTTCCATCTGCCTAAGTATATCTGTTAATAATTGCTCCTTTCATCTCTATCTATACAGGGTGTCCCAGCAGGAATGGTCAATATTTGGGGCTGTGACATGAATGGTCACTGGTATCAGAAAGAGTCTAGTATTTGTGGACTGCTTATCTTAAGAGAGCACTTGTTCAATAGAAGAGATGCATTTCACAACAGTGAAGATGGACAAATATGCATAGATGAACATTAGAGTCTGTGTTCAGTGGACAATTATTTCTTGTTTTGGTCCCTACTACCACCTCTCAAAAGATGGAAAGCAAAGAGCTTGCAATGAAGAGATTTGTTTCACAGTACTGAAAATGAATAGGTGCTCATACCACTTAAAGTATGCATTTTACAGCCCATTTTTAATAGCCTTTTTTGCTTCAAATGATTGTTCCTGTCATATCCCTGAATACTGACTATTACTCTTGGTACACCCTCTATAACCGTCAATGTTCTGAAATAAAGATGCTTCATTTACCTGGTACACTTCCCTAAAATTAAATAAATTCTAATAATCTACACTCCTAAATTCCAGCCTAATTGAATAAATTCACACAATGTACATTGCTCATTTCCTGCCTGATTTTTTACTATGCATCTTGCA